>NW_017387313.1:677819-747454 GCF_001636725.1 Cordyceps fumosorosea ARSEF 2679
GGGGGGGGGGGGGGGGGGGGACAAAAATGGCCGGTTTTTTTTCTTTCTTTCTTTGCTACGTTGACTTGGTACCTCGGCAAAGTCGTTTAAGAGAAGAGGAAAAGGGCCTCAAAATGGAAGCGGGAAGAAGGCAAGAGTTGAGACATGCTTGTGTATCCAACAACAAGGCAGCAAGATGGACAGAGAGGGGAGAGAGGAGCTGACAAGACTTATTGAAGATTTGACAATAGTTATCACTATTACCCGTGTATGTATCACACCACGTCCCGGGTGCGTGGAACTGAGAGGACATGGTATCTGGCATCAGTGTCAGTAGACAGGCTTCTTGCGGGCGCCTCCTTTTGAACGGGCCGTCTCATCTCATCACATCGTTGCATTGCCCACACCGAGAAAGAGAATAATAATAACCATCAATCTCTGCAGCTATCTGGTTTGCCCACCGGGTTATTTGTCAGGTTTTTTGTCAGGTTTTTTCATCAGCATCCACCTGTTCACTTGATGATTTGAAAGCCATCCCGCCGCCTGCCGCCTCCCGCGGAAGTTTGCCAACGTGCGCGATTCCACAGGGTAACCAACCAGTAGGAAACTTTGATTCACTTTCCTCGACCCAGGACCTCGGATATCGGGTCCTTGCAGGGCCCGGCTTCTTCACCGTCGCTCGGCGGTGGTGGTGGCCAGGACTTGGCTATCTGGGAAGCCTACCCGTCTACCCGCGGTTGTCGTGGGTTGCTGCTTCGCCATGCAGCGGACCTCGCCCAATATCACGTCAACGGGGCGCGATGCCTGCAGACACCATGCTGCTTGCTGTTGGTGATTCGAGCTCGCGTGATGGCTGGGAGGTCACGCAAGACAGTTTGAGCGACGGGTTGACCCAGCAGCCCTCCGAGAAGCACAGCCACTCATTCCCATTCGCTGAAATGCAAGACGTTCTATCCATCCGCAACCTTGATTGCTTCATAGACTGTATAGACCCCGAGGTTCTACGGGATTGTTGGCTGTGTTCGCTGTGTTGGCTGTCGGAGAGCGGTCTTTGACAAGGGCTCCAACAAACCTCAACGGCCAAAACCGCAAGCTGCCTGAGACAAGCACACGCCAAAGTCCGCTTTTTAACTGTCATCCTTACAGTGTATATTTGAAATCGTTGAGAGGGGAGTCGGTTCGCTCGAGTACTACCCTTGAGCAGGGCCTACCAACAACTCACGACAGCAGCCGCCCACGGTTAACATGTAATGACAAATAGCAAACCACGTAGTGTGAGTTTGCCCTTGATCTAGACACTTGCCAGGTCATTGCACCCTGGCCTATCTTTCATTGCTTCAACAATCTTTGAAGTCCTTGCAGCAACTGCCGAGGTTGCTTCACCAAGTGAGCTGAACTGACCGTACATCTCTACCAAGACAGAACCTAGAGGTCGTCCGCAAGCACAACCCAGCCGTCCTCCACGAGAGCGTCACCTCGGACCCCGCACGTCTGGCGAGGGTCAAGAGCTTGACACGGACGGACACGGGCCGGTCCGAGTTCCACCGGGACCTGGCCGCGGACGCGCTCCCACAGTGGATGTTCATCACCCCCAACATGACCTCGGATGGGGCACGACACCTCCGTCCGGGCCTCCGGAAGGTGGCGCCGCGCTTTCCTCGAGCCGCTCCTCAAGGACTCCCGGTTCGCTGACAACACCCTGGGTGCTGCTGACGTGCGTACGAGGGCCGCAACCGCGTGCTCGGGGTGCTGCTCGGCGACGCGGTGCCGCGGGAGCTGGCGGGCACGTCCGACGACGCCTTCTACACGCACTACTCGCAGATTGCGACCGTCGTGGCCAACTGGGGGAAGACGGGGGACCGGGTGCGCGCGTGGGACGGCGGCGAGGCCGAGTTGAAGCGGTATTTGTGGGACGGCTCGTACGCCGGGTACTTTAACACGCAACAGCGCGAATAAGAAGAAGAGGGTGATACCGAGGCCGAACTTGGACTTGGATAGGCCGGCGTCGGGACGGCCTATATTGCAGGGGGTCAAGGATGCGTGGGCGGGGAGCAGCGCGCCGACGTATTATGAGGATACCATCAAGATTCCGGATGGACGGAATCCTCCCAAGGGGTTCAAGCCGTGAGTGAGATTCGTCTAGGGGGTGAGTAGTAGAGCAGGATAGTGGTTGAAGCAGAGGCCATCACTCAAGTAGAGCAATTGAGCAATGTCGAGGACAGTACAGGACACCATCAAAGTCTGCATATCTGTCTCTATCTTGGTCGTACTGTATTTGCAGCAGGAACTCGGGTGCGGCGAAAATCAATGTGTCATGGTTGCAGCTCATGCAGTTCCCCTCAGCCACTCTCTCTTCCTATCCCGTATCCCCTTACTTGTATGACCATCTGTTTTTGTCTCGTGCCCAGAAAAGCAATCTCTGTTAATCTTCTTGCCTTCTACACAGCTCAGAAACCGGGCAGCTACTCTCCCCCTTGGACCAGCTTTCACCCAAAATGGCCGAGCCACGCCCAGCAGACGTCTTCCTCCTCAGCTACCCGCGGACCCTATCCAACCTGCTAACCAAGCTCCTCTCCGAATAGGAGCCGGCCTGGCAGCAGCTTTCCTATCCGCTGCACGACGCGTTCGTCTACGCACAGTCCAACCTCAACGACAAAATAGGGACGACCCGGGAGCGCCGCGGCCGCCGCCTTCGGAGGAGACGATCCGGACCTATCTCGAGATGCTCCAGGAGGGATATCAAGGTCTGCTGGAGTCGCGCGACGAAGGGCACCAAAAGGCAAGGACCGTTACTCTCTCGAAGCCTCCCCCGCCCTATATTGATGAAGAAGCGTTCCTTCCTATCTAGGGCCGTGCTCTCTTCCTCAAGACTCACATCCTGGACATTGCAGATCCCACCCTCTTCCACAGCGACTTGAGACGCAGCAGCACAGCCTGCCCGCCCGAGTTCACCTTGCAGTCCGCTAGCCGCCGCCGCGCTCTCCTCCTCCCCACGGACCAGCCCTACCCTACTCCCCGACGAGCTCCTCCTCTCCTTCACCCCCATCTTCCTCGTCCGGCACCCCGTTCTCGTCGTCGACTCCTTCTGGCGCGCCAAGGCCCTCACGCAGGCCGCCGACCTCCGCCGGGGGCAGCGGCATCACCGCGCCGCACGCCACCGGCGCGCGCCTCACCCGGGCCCTCTACGAGTGGTACCTCCAGGCCGGCCACCGCCCCGGACCCGTCATCGTCCTCGACGCGGACGAGGTGCTGGAGGGCGACACGGTGGAGCGGGCTGGCGGCGGCGATCGGGATGGACCCGGCGCGCGTCGTGCGCCGCTGGGAGGCCCGGTCGAGCGAGGGGCTGGATGCCAAGAGGAGGCGCTTCGTGGGGGATCTTTGGGGGTCCACGGGGATCGACGCGTCCAAGAGTGCGAGGCGGTTGGACGTGGAGGCCAAGTTTGCGAGCTGGCGGGAGATGTACGGCGCGGAGGCGGATGAGGCGATGACGGAGCTGGCTACGAGTCACATGGAGGACTACATGTGGCTAAAGAGTCGCAAGTTTTAGCCATACAAAGACCGAGGTACAGATATTGAAGGACAATTGCAGGTCTTGCTTTCCTTTGCCCTGCAAATATCTCGTTAAACCGTCAAAGACGCCCGGTAAGGATGCTCTAACCGACGGGAGATCGGATCGAGCTCGGTCTCATTGCCGAGATCGTCTCGATCCGACTGTAACCTGGGCAGGGACGTGCCACCGGAAAGCCTCAACCCGACGGCTACGCGAAGCCTTGCTCAAATGAATTTCATCATGAGTCAACATTTCCGAAATAACCCCCATTCGGTGCAACATCTCCGGTTTATTATGTAATTTATGTAATTTATGTAATTTAGCCATGGGTTCGGCAACCTCTCCTCGTCACACGTCGATCATTCCACAGCATTTCAAATTGTCTTTCAAATTGTCTCAGTTGAACCATCATCCTCATTTCGGGTAGTCCTTCAAGTGGAAGCTCTTGAGCTTCACAAAGGCATCAAAGCCAAACTTGCTAAGCGTCTGGCCGCGACCAGAGTTCTTCCACCCCGTCCACGCAAGATCCTACATCGCGCACAATGGTTAGCTCAGCCTCCCGTACAAAGGGCTCACTCCTTTCAACTCATCACGGTTACACGGCTCATCCCTCGCAAGCCTCGATCTCGGGTTCGGTCTGTCTCACTTACCGGGCTAGGGTAGTCGCACCGATTCACGAAAACGGTGCCGGCCTCCACGTCCTCGGCTAGCTCGTATCCCTTGTCCGTGTCCTTGGTCCAGATGCTGGCGGTGAGGCCGAACTCGCTGTCATTCATCAGCTTGATGGCCTCGGCGTCGCTCTTGACCTTCATCACGGGGATGACAGGCCCAAACGTCTCCTCGGTCATGACAGTCATGCTGTGGTCCACACCGGTCAGCAGCGTCGGCTTGACAAAGTTGCCCTTGGCCGGCAGGTTATCAAACGTCTCGTTGGCCGGCGTGGCGTCCTTGGCACCCTTGGACACCGCGTCCTTGACATGGCCCTCGATGGTGGCCTTGGACCGGCTCGAGATGACGGGTCCCACGTGGGTGCCCTTGTCGAACGGATCGCCCAGCTTGTAGCCCTTGAGCACCTTTTGCACCGCCGCGACAAACGCATCGTGGACGCTCTCGTCGACGTACACGCGCTCGAGGGAGCAGCAGCTCTGGCCCGAGTTGAATATGGCGCCATCCACAATCTCCTCGGCGGCCCAGTCAATGTCGACGTCGCCGCGCACGTAGGCAGGATCCTTGCCACCAAGCTCCAGGCCAACGTTGGTGATGCGGTCCGAAGCTGCCTTTTGCACGGCGAGGCCGCCAGCAACGGAGCCGGTGAAGCACACAAGCTCGATTCTGGAATCGCGGACAATCGCCTCCATGGTGCTTGGCGAGCCACAGTGGAAGTACTGGAGGACGCCCTGGGGCAATCCCGCGGCGGTAAAAATCTCGGATACGCGCTCCGCAACTGTGGGAGTCTGGGGAGATGGCTTGAGGATGACTGTGTTGCCTGCCAGAATTGCTGGAACAATGGAGTTGACGAGGATAAGGTAGGGGTACTGTTATCGTGTTAATACTCAGGGCCCTCGTAATGCACCTTCACCCAACCAAGCTGCTGGGTCAAGTACGCGGACAGACTCACATTCCATGCAAAGATTACTAGGACAGGTCCAACGGGGACCTTGCGGATGAAGCGCTTGAAGCCCTTCTCAGCCTCGCCATCGGTATCTTTGAGGGCCTCATCACTGATCTTGAGGAGATACTCACCCCGCTTCACGGCAGTGGTGACCTCCTTTCCGGTGAAGGCAATTGGTCGGCCCATTTGCACCGTGAGCTCCTCTGCGAGCTCCGATTCGCGGTCTGCGAGGCCCTTGAGGAACTTCTTGACAATTTCCTGTCGCTCCTTCAGGGTGGTCTTCCGGAAGCTCTGAAAGGCTTCAGTCGCCACCTTGGGCATCAGGTCTAGGTCGGCTGCCGATGCGCCATTGCGGGTGATGACAACCTCGCCAGTTGTTGGAGAAAGGGTGTTGATAACTTCCACGGACATTTTGAGGGCTATACTGCAATGATACAGATTGTTGATGAAAGGTTTCGGTTTGACGAGGCGGGGTTGTTGTCCTCCGCGTTGTCTACAGCGGCTCGGAGCGCGGCCCCACGTTCATAGATAGCTTCGGTTCGTCACACAACGTCATAGGGTACCAAGATATAGTTGCTTCCAGCAGCAGCACAGGATTATACAGTCTCCAATTAATACTGGGCTACATAGAATGGCCGTTCTAAGCTTATATACCAAATTCCAATACCTCAAGAAAATTATTGAAACCGGAATCAAATAGTCATTCTCGGCTCCAGGGTAACTGCTTCTTCGCCAACGCAATACCCCCCAGCACCATTCTTATCGATAAGCGCGGTCCGTGCTCGCAACTTTTTTTTTGAGCCAAGTGAATGACAGAGGACAAGCCAAACAACGAAACGATATCGGCATCATCCTGGCGAAAAGATGGCGCCCAACGCAAACGACTTTCTCGATGCTTCGGAAAGCGAAAACGACCACATTGACATATATGATTCGGAAGACGAATTCGCCAAGGGCGGCAGCCGAAGCACAAAGCGCAGGAAGCCGAGCCGCGACGACGACGACTCTGAACAAGCCAGGAGTGACGCTGACCACGACGGCGGGAGCGACGACGACGAAGATGACGACGGCGACGACGACGCAAAATCAACACAGGGCGAGGAGCAGCCCACCAAGAAACAGACGAAGCTGCCCAAGCTGCAGGCCGACCTGCCCAACGTCTCGCGCCCGCTCGCCCGCAAGAACCTCGTCGCCACCGAAAAGGCCGTCAAGAAGTCCGGCGTCGCCTACCTCTCGCGCATCCCCCCCTTCATGAAGCCCGCCAAGCTGCGCTCCCTCCTCGAGCCCTACGGCGCCATCAACCGCATCTTCCTCGCCCCCGAGGACGCCGCCGCGCACGCCCGCCGCGTCCGCGCCGGCGGCAACAAGAAGCGGACCTACACCGAGGGCTGGGTCGAGTTCATCAACAAAAAGGACGCCAAGGACGCGTGCGCGCTGCTCAACGCGCGCACGGTCGGCGGCAAGAAGGGGAGCTACTACCGGGATGACCTGTGGAACTTGCTGTACCTGCGCGGGTTCAAGTGGCGCGACCTGACGGGCCAGATCGCGGCGGAGGATGCGGAGCGGGCGAGCCGCATGAGGGCGGAGATTGGTCGGGCGAGCAGAGAGAACAAGGAGTTTGCGCGGAACGTGGAGCAGGGCAAGGCGATGGAGGGCATCGCGAGGACGGCGGCGGCGCGGAAGCGCAAGGCCGGGGATGAGGAGGGTGGTGGCGGCGCGCAGGAGGAGGAGGGGGAGGAGGATGGGCAGGAGACGAGGAAGAAGCAGAGAAACACGAGGACGTTTAAGCAAATACCCCTGGCCAAGAAGCAAAACGATACTGAGGAGCAACCCGAACGGGTCACGAGGGTGCTGAGCAGTATCTTCTAATGGCATGATGTATATATAATTAGCACTGAAAGCATATGGTTTACTCTTTCGAGCCCTGATAATTTCACATTTTGACAAAATGGACTGCGGACTTTAATGTACAACACAGGCGAGAATGTACACACCAACAAAACGCTCTACATGGTGGGCGCTTGCCGATGGCACACAATTTGGACGACAGGCAGAAGAGTAAAGGAACAAAAACTTGAAATAATACGAGAAGTAAAAAAACCTAAAATCTGCATTTATAATATTTGTCTTGTAATGCGCGGCTGCTCAGATCTTGTCATTCTTCAGTTATTGCCCCTCGTCACTCCACATTTTGCGATAAGATTTTTTCCCTTTTCGCTTATCAAGCAGCGGGGCAAATTTTTGGCTGGTGACTCGACTCTACCACTTTTTTTTTCTTGTCTAATTCTTGGGCATCATCCTTTCTCAAAACCCCATTTTCCTTCCATTTTCTTTTTTTCTTTTGCCATTTTCTCGTCATCTCCATAATGTCTATGGATCTAGATGATGCCCCCGTGTCCATCGGGGCCGTCGAGCACCAGACGGGCGCAACGTGAGTTTTTCTCCCACAGCAAATCACCCCGCAGTGGGCTACCCTCACCAAGGAAGAAATACCAAGACGAAATGGAATTTTCGGCTGACCGAGTGTGATATTCTAGCATCCTCTGCTGCAACTGCGGCGCACCGATCGACGGAACGACCGCCGCTGGCGCCCTCTGCTACGACTGCGTCAAGCTCACCCACGACATCTCCAAGGGCGTGCAGCGCGAGGCCGTCATCAACTTCTGCCGCGACTGCAACCGGTGGCTGCTGCCGCCGTCCAGCTGGGTCGTCGCCCCGCCCGAGTCGCGCGAGCTGCTCGCCCTGTGCCTCAAGAAGCTGCGCGGCCTCACCAAGGTCCGCATCGTCGACGCCAGCTTCGTCTGGACCGAGCCGCACTCGCGCCGCATCAAGGTCAAGCTCACCATCCAGGACGAGGTCCAAGCCGGCGTCCTGCTGCAGCAGAGCTTCGAGGTCCTCTACGTCGTCGCCACCCAGCAGTGCCCCGAGTGCGCTAAGTCGTACACGGCCAACGTCTGGCGCGCCTGCGTCCAGGTCCGCCAAAAGGTCCTCCACAAGCGCACTTTCCTCTTCCTCGAGCAGCTCATCATGAAGCACGGCGCGCACCGCGACACCCTCAACATCAAGGAGGCCAAGGACGGCATCGACTTCTTCTTCTCGCAAAAGAACCAGGCCGAGAAGTTCATCGACTTTCTCAACTCGGTCGTCCCCGTGACGGTCAAGACGTCGCAGGAGCTCATCTCGTTCGACACCCACACCTCGAAAACATCATACAAATTCACATACTCCGCCGAACTGGTGCCGATATGTAAAGATGATCTGGTCGCCATGCCCATCAAACTAGCTAAGCAGACTGGCAACATTACGCCTCTGGTTCTGTGCCACAAGATTGGCACGTCAATCTACCTCATGGACCCCCAGACCCTTCAGACCGCAGACATTAGCTGCCCCATCTACTGGCGCGCGCCATTCACCTCGCTGGCCGACTCCCAACAGCTGGTGGAGTTTATCGTCATGGACGTTGAGCTGACTGGTAAGACGAACGGCAAGTGGCGTCTCGGAGAGGTCACCGTCGCGCGCGCCGTCGACCTCGGCGTCAACGACAACACCTACTTCACTAGAACACACCTCGGCGGTCTCCTGCAGGCCGGCGACAGCGTCATGGGATACATGCTGACGGGCACCAACTTCAACAACTCCGAGTGGGAGGCGATGGAGGAGTCGCACGTGTACTCGTCGATGCTGCCCGACGTCGTGCTCGTCAAGAAGCACTACCCCAACCGCAGAAAGAACAAGAAGCGCAACTGGAAGCTCCGCCGCATGGGCAAGGACGAGGGCGAGCTTCTGCCCAAGAAGGCCGACCAGGAGCGCATGGACCGCGAGTACGAGCAGTTCCTGCGCGACGTCGAGGAGGACGAGGACCTGCGGGCCGCCATGGCGCTGTACAAGAACGAGAAGAAGCGCGAGGAGGAGGAGATGAGCATGGCGGAGACGGAGGACGGCGAGGACGACTCGCCGCAAGTCGACATGGGCGAATTGCTGGATGACTTTGATGAGCTTACGATGCAGGACTCATAGCTGCGGCCAATATAGAAGAAATAATGCCGTAAAGAATAGCTTGATTCCCCCACTCAAAACTATATTTCTTAGCGTCCCACTGGCTGTTCAGACAAATGACGGCATGGTGCTTGATGATGACGGCGTTTTCGTAGGTGTGGCGCGGATGGACCTTCTAAACTGATCTCTGGATTTTTTCCGATCCAGCCGTCGCTTGTTGAGCCCAAACGGATCGTCAAAATCCAGGTCGTCCTCATCGCCGTCCTCAGGAAGAGTCGGAGTCGGCGTATCAGCCTCCATCTTGGCAACTCGCCTTGGCGCCGAGGAGCTGAGCGCCGCGCTGGTCGACGAGGCGGGCGTGGCAAGATTGCGTGCGCGCACCCCCCCAGTCGCAGATACCGGCGTCGTCGCAGAGACACCATCATGTGAAGGGGGGCGCCGCCGCTGGGGCGTCGACGCAGGAGGCGGACGATGACCGACCGCGGCCTTTGTGAGGGACGACGACGACGACGAGGCAGCAGGGGCGGCCTGCGGCACCACCAAAGACCTGGTCTCCGCACGGGGTGCGTTCAGCAACCCTCTCAGGTTGGTGCCGACCCAAGGCGAGGAGGAGGTGGTCTTGTCCTGGGTGCGGTCCGTGGCGGCGGAAAGCAGGGAGCGCTGCTTAGAGAGCCGCTGGGCCTGGTCGCGGCGGCGACGGGCGGCCGAGGTGAGGCGGGTGCCGACGACGACGGGCCGCTCGACCTCGCGGATGGCGGCGTCGTTCTTGGACCTGGCGACGATCTTGAGGCGGTGGTACTCGGCGCGGTGCAGGTGCGTGGTGAAGCGCTGGGCGGTGCGCAGCAGCTCATCCTCGACGATGCGGTACTGGTCATCGCCGGCGGCCATGTACCTGTAAAGGATGGTCAGATCTTCTTCTCCTCTTTTGTGTTCTAGATGACCGCACCGGCGGGTGACTCAAAATAAAATGAAACAGAACAGAGAGAGAGACGCTGCAATGTCTGCGAGCACCCTGGTGGATAATCTTACCTTTCCTGCGGTGGCTCTGGGGGAGGAGATGTCGATGGGCTGCGCAAGGGATCTAGAGGCTCTTGTGTTAGTTGGGCGCTGTAATAAGGCTACAAGGAAAGATTCCTTTACCGGAAGAGTTGAACGCGGCGAGGACGGATGGGCGATGCCGCGCCGTGGCCGAGGCACCGCTGGCTGGGGTCGCGGCCGCGGTGGTTCGTCTGGGCGTCCCGATTTTGGGCGACGCGCGCCGTAGGCTTGGGAGTGATTCCGGCTGCGCTGCTGCTGCCCTCTTCCACGGTAATGTGCGGGCCATGACGGCGATGGAAGCCGCGGAGTTGTTTTCAGCAATAGGTGGCGGCTTTATAGCGAGGGAAGATGCAGGGCAGGTTTGTTTGCAGTGGTGGCCTGTACTGTATACTATTGAAGGTAACGCGTGCCTGGCGCGATTCACTCACTGGGCAGCTGCCTAAAACGATCGCTGCTGCTGCCACCCACTATTATAATCTATGTACGATACAACAAGAGAAGAAGACAAGCGAGTATACGGTGTAATTATTTTGAAAAAAAAAAAAAAAAAAAAAAAAAATTCAAAAAAATTGACAAAAAGTTTATTTCAATTGAAAACTGCTCATTTGTGCCGCTGCTCATGCTACCATGCATAGCGCCTGGGCCTCAATTACCTTCCTCGCAAGACATCCATCCATGTAGCTTATATACAGCCAACCCAATATTTAGCATCAATGCAATGAAAACCAATAGTCTTTGCCAACCCCTTCGGCGGAGCCTCAGATCTCACATTGTGCCAATTCGAGGCGGAATGGCGACATGGACGAGCCAGTGCCTCGATGCCGCCAAGAAGCGCAGCCAGATGTCGTGCTCGCGCCAAGAGTACCAAGCTTTCCTTCCCTTGCCTTGCGCCTCGCCTTGCCCGTCGGTAACCCAATACTGGCAAGTTGTTTTCCAACCTTGTAGATATGCTTAATTTGTCTCATGGCGCCACGGAGATCTTGGCGACCAGCCGAGGGGGAAGTACAGGTTTGGGCCGATATCAATGTAGTATAAGTAGGGTCTTGCTGCTTGGTTCCGAGCCCAGAGTGGTCGAGATTTAAAGTACGACTGATCAAAAAGATGAGTCAAGATCCGTCTCTCAAGATGAGCAAGGACTTGGACGGCCAGACGGTGCACGAGGTCCAGGACGATGGGCCGGCGCCCAGTCTGGTCGTGGACTGGACGATTGAGGAAGAGAAGAGGGCGAAGCGCAAGTACGTCCAGCACTGCAGAGCCCCCAAAGAGAGGCATATCAGCTAATACAAACACAAACAAGACTCGACTTGATCATCATGCCCATTCTTACCCTCGGGTTCTTCTGTCTACGTACGGCCAACCCCTCCTCACCTGGACTCCCAGGGAAGAACCTCCTCTTGATCTAACAAACTCCTCGAACAGAGCTTGACCGCGGCAACATGGCCAACGCCATCACCGACAACTTCATGCGCGACGTCCGCATCGACCAGGACCAGTTCAACGTCGGCCAGCAGATGCTCTCCCTCGGCATCGTCCTCACCGAGATCCCCGCCAACATGATCCTCTACCGCGTCGGCCCCGGCCGCTGGCTCACCCTCCAGCTCTTCCTCTTCGGCACCGTCAGCACCTTCCAGGCCTTCCAGCGCGGCTACGGCGCCTTCGTCGCCACCCGCTTCCTCCTCGGCATCACCGAGTCCGGCTTCATCCCCGGCGGCCTCTGGACGCTGTCCACGTGGTACACCCGCACGGAGACGGCCAAGCGCGTCATGGTGTTTTACTTTGGCAACCAGATTGGCCAGGCGTCGGCGAAGCTGCTCGCGTTCGGGATCCTGCACATGCGAGGGGTGGGCGGGCAGCCGGGCTGGTTTTGGTTGTTTGCGCTGATGGGCGCGTTCACGGTGCTGAGCGGGCTGGTGTTTGGGTTCTGTCTGCCGGACTCGTTCAGGAATCCGAGGAGCACGTTTTTGCCGCGTTATGAGTGGTTCACGCCGCGCGAGATTCACATATTGCAGACGCGCGTCCTGATCGACGACCCGATGAAAGGCCATAAGAAGAAGAAGATTCCTCTGGCCGCGTTCAAGAGAGCAGTAAGTTGCTTTGCACCAAGGGGGGGGGGCTTGCACTATCGGGAGAAGAGTAGATAGAATATGGCTAACACGTCTGGGCAGTTCCTCGACTGGCGCATATGGATTCACTTCCTCATCACCCTCGGCAACAACGGTCCCCAGAGGGCCTTTGACACCTACGCGCCCTCCATCGTCACCAGCTTCGGCTTCACCGGCCTCAGCAGCAACGCCCTCGCTGCCGTCGGCCTCTTCCTGCAGGTGCCCGTGTCCTTTACCTTTAGCTGGTTCTCCGACAAGTTGTAAGCTCTTCCCGAATCATACACCAGCACAAAAAAGTTACTGACATGTCCCCCAGCAACCGCCGCGGCGAGACCGTCATGGTCGGCCTGTTCGGCCACCTGCTCGGCTACATCCTGAACCGCGCCTTCACCCAGGTCAACTCGCGCGGCGTGCGCTACTTTGGCGTCATCTGGACGCAAATGTTCGGCACCTTTTCGCACCCGCTCAACATTGCCTGGCTCTCGTTGACCTGCCACGATTCGGAGCAGCGCGCTCTCGCCATGGCTGGGTGAGTTGGCCCGTTTTATCAAAACAACTTGTCCAGTAGGAATGAAGAAAAGCTAACCCTGTCGTGTTAGTGTCATTATGAATGCAAACATTGCGGGCATCTATGGCGCGCAAATCTTCCGCAGTGACGACAAGCCGCTCTACAGGCGGGGATTCAGCGTCGCCATTGCCATCTTATCCTTTGCCGTTGTCCTGTCCTTTGCTCGCTGGCTTGACGAGCGGATTAGATTACGTAGAAAGAGACAAAGTGTGGCAGCATAGGGATGCAACATTCACTAGCATCTAGCAACTAAATAGACAGCAGCTCGGCAATTTGATCATTGGTCACAGTTAGTCTTTAGTAGCCCGCGGGCCATGAGAAATACCTGAGAATAGTTGAATGAGATGAGGCATGAACCCAAGACCTGGCATTAATGTAAATAAAAGACCCCCGTCATCATTATTTGAGCGTCGAGTGTAAGTACTGTTCAATCATATAGCAGAGCATCATGTCGCTAGCATCTATTGCTGTTATGTATATGTACGCCTGACCCGGAGGGCCACCTTGTTTCGTTAACCCTGCTGTTCTGTTTTCTTACACTGGCAGCTCACGGCCGCCTTGAACAAAAGAAATAAATACCGGCCCATCCACGCCCGGAAATTACTGAGAAGCAACGACAACCTTGTTAATTGACGTGGCAACGTGGTTAATGTTGTTTGTGTTGAGACCAGCCATGCTGATACGGCCGTTCTTGGTCATGTAGATGTGGTACTCTTCACGCAGCTTCTGGACCTGGGGCTCAGTCAGACCAGTGAAGCTAAACATGCCAATCTGGTCGGTAATGTGGTTCCAGGTGCCTGGCGTGCCGAGGGACTCGAGTTTTGATCGCAGGGCCTTGCGCATATCAATGATGCGGCCAGACATGGTCTCGAGGTTGCCTTCCCACTCCTTGAAGAGAGCAGCGTCGTTGAGGACGGTGGCAGCAATGCGGGCACCGTAGAGGGGAGGGTTGGAGATCTCGGAGCGCTGGAGAATGGCGAGTTGGGAAGCGATACGGCCAATGGTGGACTTGGCATCGGGTCCGGGGCTGGTGACGACGTGGAAGCAGCCGGCACGCTCGCCGTAGAGGCCAAAGTTCTTGGCGAAGCTCTGGGCAATGACAAGCTCGAAGCCCTGCTCAATGAAGTAGCGGACAGCAGCGGCGTCGCGGGCCAGGTTACCGGAAGCAAAGCCCTGGTAGGCGCAGTCAAAGAAGGGGAACTGCTTCTTGCTGCGAATGATGGAAGCAAGCTCCTTCCACTGATCTAGCGTGGGGTCGACACCGGTAGGGTTGTGAGCGCAGGGGTGGAGGAGGATGATGGAGCCCTCGGGGGCAGACTGGATGGCGGACTTCATGCCATCAAAGTCTAGACCGCGGGTTTTCTTATCAAAGTATGGGTAATCGACAGTCTCGAGGCCGACATTGCGCAGAATCTGGTGGTGGTTGGCCCAGGTCGGGTTGGAGACGTAGACCTGGCGGGAGCCCTTGTAGAAGCGGGCGAGGAAGAGGGCGCCGAGATGGACAGCACCGGTGCCGGAGATGGTCTGCATCGAGGTTACACGACCCTCCTTGATGGCAGGGGAGTCAGCGCCAAGCATAAGCTCGCTGGCCTTGGAGGTAAACTCCGGGATACCGGCGATCGGGGCATACTCGTGGTTGAGTTCGGGGTTGTTTCGGAGGATTTCGTCGGCCTAGATCGGAGTGTGGCGTGGTGTTAGCTTGGAGGTATAAGGAGAGCTTGGACGCCGCCGGGTATACGGGCTAGGGTAACACCGCATGCCGACGCTGAGAAATGGGGGAAGGATGAAGGTTCTCCAAAGCAAAAGCTTGGCCTGGTTGCGTGCTGCAGTCGCACAAGACGAATTGAACATGCAGCTGAGGTTCGGATAGTCGGAGTGTGGTGGCGCAAGGCATGGCAAAGCATGTAGCGACGTGGTACGCAAGCAAATTGCAATAAAGCCAAAAAAAAAAAAAGCAAGAAGAGGAAGAAAGAGACGAACCTTTTTGACAACGGGAAGAACCCAAGGCTTTGCGTTGTTATCACGGTAGGCACCGATTCCCTGTGGGAAGCGCAAAGGTTAGCGACCGGGTTTGGAGAGGCATGTGATGGCGCAAACGGGGCAGGTGTATTTGACTCACCAGGTCGACCTTGAGGGCGCTGGTATCGGCCTTGTAGGCGCGGGCGAGGCCAAAGAGGGCGTCCTCGGGTGCCTGGGGCACTGAGTCGGCAGGGAAGCTGGAGATGGTTGTCATGGCGGGGGAGATGTGGTTTGCGATGCTGTTGAGGCGATCGAGGGAGGATGAAGAAGTAGAAGATGGGGCCATGATGGGCGGGATAGTTGTAATATGGTAATAATAAGTGAGGGAGGTCAGGTCTGTCTGGCAGGCAGGTGGACGGACGGGGTCGCAGGCGGGACTCTGCAAAACGGAGCCGTTTTTTTTTAGGCCTTGCTTAGTAGCTCTTTCGGCCTAATTGTTGGATTAATTTTGTAAATCCCCTGCTATTCTGTTCCAATGTCAGCCTGAGCTAAAACGCAAGATGATGCAGCTTGAGGTGTGAGTCCAAATGAGTCCAAGCAAGTGGCTGATCTTTTTTTAGGTGGGATGAGGGGATGGATGATGGGTGGGTGGTCCGCTGTAGTGGGCTGTTTGCATCGCTGAAGTCGGCTGTTTGATGGTCCGCTGCCAGCCTCTGTAACTTGCAAGTTATAGAAGCTCAGGGCGTGAAGTGAGTGATGGTGGGGGGTGGGGTAGTGTTGTAAGAGAATGGATAGCCCAGCACCTGATGCCACTAATAATAAGCCGCCCAGTCAGGATGTGTCTTTTGCTCAGCAAGAGGACTGCTACAGCATCGCTTGATGTGTAAGAAACAAGTCAGAGCCAAGAGCCAGGAGATTTATCACTTCGCATAAGTCTCGTCAAAATGAGGCATGTCCCAGCAACTCGCAAGGAGGCCTCCTCCCTCCCTCATGTCTTCCTTTTCCTGCGGTCCGTCCTGTTCTCGGTCCAAGGCAAGGACACCCGGCAGCGTTGGCAAATCCACAGCAATTGACCACTTGACCACAGCATGATCGTGAAAAAAGGGCCACGGACGCCGACCGGTTTACCCACGGGTTACCTGGAACCCGTAACCGGCTCCACGTTGGTTGTTTGCGGCCGCCGGCCTCCGCGCCACTCCGCCTGGACCCCCTGCTTGTGGCCCCCCGTAACCGGAACCTGGCGCAAGGCACAAGACCAGCAGAAAAAAAAAATGGGCTGTTTCCTTTTTGTCTGGTTCTTTTTCCCATTTTTTGCTTCCTTCTTCTTTTGGGTGCTTCCTTTGGACCTGTGGCGCTCACATCGTCTTTAACTTTGCGCGTGCTGCGCCCTCCGTCTTGCTCCGCTATCATCAACATGAGCGACTTCTCTGCGCCACGGCTAGGGAGGTAATTCAGAGTAGTTACATGCCACCGATCGACTTTGACAATTCGAGGGCCCAGTTTGCCAAATCCACAACACTGACAACTTTGTCGTGCCCAAGCATAATATGCTTACGGGATAAGAGTAATATCGTCGCCCCGCCGCGCTTGGGTTTTGCGGTCGATGACGCCCAATGGACAACCCGTCAAAGGAAAAAAAAAAGAGCCAAGCAGAAACAGGCACGCGCTCAAAAAAAGACAAGGAAGCCGCAACTTACGCTCTCCGGGCTATTGCCGTCTAAAAAACAGGGGTGCCTTTTGCTTTGTCAAATGCGCCCTTGGTATTGAGGAAAATGGCCTCGCGTGCTGTAGTAGCCGGCAACTCTCGACAAGGCTTCGGCGGTTCGGAGTAGGTTTTCTCGTTCGGCGTAATCGTGGTTTGTTTTTTTCCTTTTTTTATTCTGTTGCAGCGGCCGTTAGTAATCTTGTTCGTCCCTTGTTCATCCGCCATTTTCTGTTGTCTCCCGAGTGCCCAATCCAACCTATCCGGGTAGCGTCGCAAACGCGGCTATACTCGCTCTCACTGGCTGATGAGCAAAGCTGAGCCCGAATGCGTTGCAGAGCCCGCCGTGGCTAAACATCTACCAGGTGGCTACCTGAACATTGCCCTGGATCGCAACGCGCCTGCGATTCCCATGCGAATTTCAGGGAAGAAGAGCAGGAACAAATAGGGCGGGTGGAATGCGCGCCCCATTGGCGACAAGGACCGAACTCACCTGCAAGCGCAACAACCAACACGAGTTCGCGACCAATGGAAGGCAGGGTACGAGTAGAAAGGGAACAAGGGCGAGAGCAAATGCTTCTTTTGATTTCGAGAACAAAAAAATCGCAATCGCAGAACCCGGGGGGCGGCGGGCCACCTACCGCTTATAAGCTCACCCGAGCCCGTGGGGAAGCGCAGAAGCTCAGGGCGCCCGTGGCCTAATTTGACCGAGGCCCTTTCGGCTCTCACAAGCACTTCGGCTCATGTCGTCATGGGCTTTTTTTGTCGTCTTCTAACACGAAGCCTTTTGCTACATTGGGCGGCTCACATTCGTATTTTGCTGCTTTTTAAATTCGTTGTCTAACATGGTATGTAGTTACACGGCATCTTGCTGTTCCGGTTGGCATCGTTGGTCGGGGCTTCTTTCATCCTGACCTTCCCGAACCATCGCGACCTATGTATCTACTACCGATGTATGTACCTGGAAGAGCAGCCCAACCACCACATTCCGCCTCGACCTTATCCGCGTAAGAAAATACTCATGCAATCAACATAATGCCATTAGCTCACATCTCACATCTTTGCGCCACACCCTTGCCTCCCGCTGTGGATTCCATTATCCTCCAAAATACACCCTGACACTCAACAACTTGTTGTACCTGAATCCTCATCCTCCCTCACATGTGCCGCACCTTCACATGTCTGCTGCTACATTGAACGGATCAACTTTCCACATCAACCTGTCCAAAGTAGCAGGTCTTTTATTTCCATCCATCATGCAAAGACTGACTTCATCTTCCGCAACCAAAAAAAAAAACCAAAACCAAAAAAATCAACGCTTCTATGCATTAAATCATCTAAATCTTGGCTTCTAATTGGACCAGCCTCGATATTCCTACATTTTGCCCGTAGCAGCCCATCCGCTTCATATTATGAGATCCCACAGCACCAGGAACGCGCACAGTCCGCTCGCCGCGAAAAATGTGTACCGCGCCGTGCTCGGTCGCTGCGCCGCCTTCTTGAGCTCCTTGTTGCCGCCACCCACGTTCTCCGCCGTCGACAGCGAGTCCGCCACCAGCTGCTCGATGTGCGCCGACTGGATCGCCAGGTTGTTGACCAGCAGCGACTGCAGCTCCGAGATTTCCACCAGCGACCTCTCCGCCGTCCTATTCCTCACTGTTAGCAGCCTGCGTAAAAAAACTTCACGTATCCTCCCTCCCCCACGTACTGTACTTTGGCGAGCGTGCTCTCGTAGTGCTTCATCATGTCCCGGTTGCCCTCCTCGAACATCTGCACCTGGTCCTCCGTCAGGCCCTCGCTAGCCGCCGCCGCCGCCCCCCCGCTGCCCGTCGTCGCCCGAGCAAAGTCTGCAAAGTCCGCCGCCGGCGGGGGCGCCGCCAGGAACCCGCGCGACCGCTCCAGTTCCCGCGTCAGCCGCGTCTCCATCATGCCCTGCTGCGTGCGGCAGCAGCCCTCCAGGCGCTGCCGCAGGAACCACAGCACGGCGTCGCGGTGCGCCTCCGTCTGCCGCGCGCGCCCCTCGACCGCCGCGCGCTCCGCGCCCGCCGCGCTGCCGGACGCCCATGACCCAAGCGTACCGAGAGCACCGCCGTAGGCCTTGCGCGCGACCGCCGCGGCCGTCTCCCGCCGCAGCTGCTCCGCGTCGTCCACCGCCCGGATGCTCGCGTTGAGCTCCCGGATCATCTGCTTCGCGTTGGCGTCGACCTCCTCGCGCTCGCGGTCCGTCAGCGTGCCCCGCGGCTGGCCGGCGCGCGGCTGTGTTCGTCGGGGCTGGGCGGTCGATAGGTAGGCTTGTCGTACATCTCGTAGCTCCTTGTGCAGTGTGGTGATGTGTGAGTTCTAAAGGAAAGGTGGCGACATTGTTAGTAGCTGTTAGGGCATTGTTACCCAGCTTGCGACGCACAATTCTGTATGCTTCTTTGAGAAAGCTGTCTGCCTTGTCAATGTCGGCTCTAGCTGTTGCCGGTGGAGCGTTGTGCTTGCTCAGCAGCTCATTGAACTCGGCCGTGCGATTGCCTGTCGGTGGAGCTAAAACCTCCATGGTTTGTGATTCGCGGTCAACGAGTTGCAGAGCTCGAGATCCCGACTGTAGGCGTTGATGATGAGTGAATGTCTGGTGCTAGGGGTTCGTGGCCTGAACTTTAGCTTTAGATTCGCGGATCGCTAACCTACCACGTCAGAGGCTCAATTTAGCTTAGTCATTCCCGTGCAGGTTGGCAGAACTGCGAATACTTACAGATGCTAAACGAGGAAGTTGAAAAAAATATAAACAAACAAACAAATTGATAAATAGATGGATGAAAATTATAGCAGGGTTCTATTCCAAAATCAGTATGATGCAGGCGTCTTGTGACCTGCCGTCGCTAGAAATTTCTCTAACTAAGAGCAGACTTGTAAGCTAACGGACCTCCAACAGGTAAAGGCAGGGCTAACAAGGGACACTTACACGAATAACTTCGCCTGGACGATAGACCGATGAACCATTGGGTTTCTTCCTACACAAACTCTACATAATGAACACAAGAACGGAAATATCACAAAAATACTGTAGTCGGCTATAAAACCAGGATATCCCGCTGTCCTTCTCCTTTTCCCCTTCCACCCTCTCTTCTCATCATCACTACATCCCCACCAACCAGCCTTTCCGCTTCCTTCTTCATCGCCACTTTTCGTTTTCGTCGTTACCGTTAAAACCACAAGTCACAATGAAGGCTGCTTTCTCCCTCCTCTACCTCATCGGCCTCGTCGTCGCGTTTCCTACCGACCTCGCCGCCGACCTCGCCGCAGAGATCCCCTCCTGCCCCGTACGTCGTCCACCGAGCCCAGTAGTTCCTCCGGCATAGCATCTCATGTAAAGCTGACCTTCTTTCAACGCGCAGATGGACTGTGTGATCCCGGCCGTTGGCCAGTCGGGCTGCGAGCTCCACGATCTGCTGTGCATGTGCAATCCGGAGGCCCAGGCCAAGGTGCGGAACGCGGCGGCGCCCTGCTTCGCGAACTGCGTCGCCTCTGACATAGCCGCTGCCGAGGGATTCATCAGCTCGGTTTGCCAGTAAACACAGCTCGTGCGCAGCGGTCTCCGGCGTCGTCGCCAGCGTCTAACTGTGACGACCGGCTCGTCAGACAGCACCTCGTTGGCCTGGATCAACCTGACGATCGCGACCATCACCACGAACGCCACTCCATGGGTTTATTAGTCTCCTAATGCGGCCGCTGGAACTGTCGTTGGTGCCCTCGTTGTTGTGGCTCTTGATTTCGTTTTACACAGGGAGTGTCACGGCCACGGCTACGCTGGCTATTGAGATGTATTAAAAGCTAGCATTCTACCAGTACTGGATCTTTTAATAATTTAAAGTAATTATTCCCTTTTAGCAGCGACTATTTTACTGTCTTCAACGGTAGGACACGTGTATACAGAAGTGATGTCAGTACTAGACAATCCTACTTATCGGGAGAGATTTGGACGACGGTACACGCACCCTTCTGACGACTTTCGCCAAGGAAGAAAGCGTGAATAATACTTTCATTTCACTAGTCATAAGTCGTGACTTATCAATGTGCTCTCGGAGTCCCCGACTTGTTCGGCCTCGACGCCCCGCATTGCTTCCCGGCCGACCGGGACTCAGCGGAGACTGATCCCACACCCTCGGAAACGAAACGCAGCTGCGTTGCTGGTAAGGCTGGGCTCTCAGCCTTTAGGTAGATATCGAGTAAGTTGTCCGCGGAGTTGAACTTTCTCCACGCCCTTTTCTATGTCTGCATGCAATCAGCCCCGCGGGGCTTGGCCGTAACTTATTATCGCCAATTATCGCCAAGCACCGGCACTTGGCCCGACTAGCGTCAAAGGTTCCGTTGAGGCCAGGATGCCATGAACCCAATTCGCTGGGCCATTTGCACCATGTGCGGCGGATCACCGACATCACTGACCCGAAGCATACAGGACGAACTTTCATCTCGGACGCCACTGCTGAGCCGCCTGGCCTTATAAAAGCCCCTGAACCGTCCCTCTGTCGGGTTCTCAGACTGGAATGTTGACATCCCATTTACCAGTTTTCAATTCTTGTCGCCGATTCAGCACTGCCCTCGACACAGAGTTCTACTCTTGAAACGAAAGACAGCATGGCTACCCAGTCCCCCAATATCGATTACCAAGCGGAACTCGATGTTCTAAAACAAATTGGACCGCGGCTGACTGGCAGTGAGCAACACAATCAGCTCATTGATCACATCGAAACCCGCCTGAAGAACATCGGATACGACGTGCACTCCGATCCATTCTCCTTCCAATACATGCCCCCCTTCACCAGTCCGGCCACCCTCAAAATCGGCGACGAATCCATCCACATCTCCTCTGTCTTCCCTTACAGCGGCTTCACCGCGCCGGAGGGCATAACCGGCAAGCTCGTCCGCCTGCGCGGCCCTCTCCACCGCTGGTCCTCCGCCCGCGACCAGATCGCCGTCGTCGCGCTCACCAACCCTCCCGTGCCCTTCTCCGCCCTCGTCTCCGTCTGGGACGGCTCCGCGCCGTGGGGCCCCGAGAACGCGCCCCTGCTCCCCGCCACGCTCCTCGGCGCCTCCATCGCCAAGGCCCGCGCCGCCGGCGTCCGCGCCGTCGTCGTCGCCTGGGACGCCGCCAGCATGTCGCCGGCCGCCGCGGCCAACCAGTACCTCCCCTTCACCATGGCGTACCAGGACCTGCCCGTCGTGTTCGTCGCGGGCACCGCGAGCGCGAGGGTGCTCGAGGCGGCCGCGGACGAGACGGCGACGCTGACGCTTCCCTCTCCCGGGCTCCGGCAAGCCTCCTCGCGGTCCGTGTGGGCCGTGGCGGAGGGCGAGGAGCCAGGTGAGACGGTGCTGGTGGTCACGCACACGGACGGCGTCAACGTCGTCGAGGAGAACGGGCACGTCGGCGTGCTGCAGCTGGCGCAGGACGCGCGGGCCAAGAAGCCGCGCCGCACGCACGTGTTCGTCTTCGTGTCCGGGCACATGCGCATCCCCGCCGTCTCCGAGCACGGCCAGGCGACGTCCAAGTGGCTGCGGGATCACCCCGAATGGTGGCGCGACGAGCGCAAGGCCGTCGCCGCGCTCGTCATCGAGCACCTGGGCGCCATGGAGTACGTCGACGACCCCGCCCGGGGAACCCTCGAGAGGACCGGCAAGCCGGTGCCGGAGCTGCTGTACGCAAACACGCCGCAGCTGGCGGCGCTGCTGGGCACCGAGTGGACCGGCATGGAGGCGGCGCCCGGCCAGACTCGCATTTCCCGGCCGTCGGCGTACATCCAGTTCGGGGAGGGCGAGCCGCTGGCCCAGGCTGGCATCCCGAACGTTGCTCTGGTGACGGCTCCCATATACTTGCTCGCGGCCTGGGAGGGGGATGAGGGTGAGTTGATTGAGCTTGCCGGCCTGACGAGACAGATCGATAGTTTCCGCAGACTTCGTGAGCATATCGACGAGCTGGACACGGCGGCACTGGGTAGCCCTGTCGCGGCGGGCCCGATTCAGTACTTCACGCAGGGAATCACACTGGCTTTGGCCGCTGCAAAAACCTTTTTAGGGCGACAGTAGATTTTGGCTGCATTGTGAACGGCACAGATATCGCAATCTCTGGTCGGGTGTTTCAACATAACGCACGCCGCCTAACCTGAAATTTGAGTGGGTATGCTGATAAAGAATTTGATTAATACTGTATCTCTATGTTCCTCTGATATTCAGTATTGTGAAGCTGCCGTGATGGTGCTGACCGGCAGCTTGATGAACCCGGCACTCTGCACGCTAGAATTTTAAATAAAATTCAATTAATCAGGAAAGAGTTTGTATAAATAACAAACCTAGTTGATCACAGGCTTCCAGCCCATCCTGGGCACAACGCCATCGACACGTTCGTCACGAAGGATGTCGGCGCCAAGACGACCAGTGACGACACTCTGTTCAAATTCTCTACCACGAACATAGAATGGGTATGACAGGCGCGGTCTTGCATTCGCTTCGCCAAGCTGTCCTGTTCCGTCAGCCACACCGGTTTTTGGCTGCCAGATGACGCGGCTGCTCCCTGATTTGGTTGACTTGGTGGGTAGAAAGCCAGACAAATCTCTTTCCAGAGACAAGTACCATTTGCGCTGGTGAACACTACCGATCGAGTTTGTCGCTCCTTTATATGCGTTTGTGCGGCGCACCTCGTCGTCCTCCAACTCGCGCAGCTCTTTTTCTAGCGCCGACATCGCCGCGGCATCTTCTTGCGCAAGCTGGGAATTGGTTGCGCGCACAACGTCTACATCGGAGCCCTGTCGCTGATCTACCTCGTCGGAACTTGTTTCTGGCTCATTTGCTTCTGCGGGCTTGACCCCTCGTCGGCGGCGTCGCCTTGACTTCTTGGTACCGCTGGCTTTGGCACGGCCGGCAGCGTCCTCCCCCTTGGTGAGGCGTATGTATATCACATATGGATCTGGGAGCTTGGTGCCATGAAGACGGATCTTGATTTTCCGAGTCTGAAAGGCGGCGTGTAGCAGAGACTGTTGTGTCGCCGCTGGCGACGATTCCACTGTAGTTTCGTCGGCGGACTCGCCAGAGTCCGGGTCGAGGGCAGGAGCATACTTGCTGCGACGAGGCAAAATTGAATACGTGCCTGTATCCCATATCATAAGCGAGCCCGTGTCTGGAGAGGCGGTCTCGATTAAATGATTCTTTGCTGGGTCAACCTTCTAGACGTGTACTGGGTGCATAGCCTACTCACCCATAACGAGTGGATGCGCGTTTCAGTGGCATTACGATTCAGTCTCATGCTATTTGGATCCCCAGGCAAGCCATACATGATGGCCCAACTGACACTACTTGTTTCGTTGATCTGCAACCGAAGATCATAGTGGGTTCCAGCGATGGGGTGGTCGTGTTGATGAATGACAAAATGCGCGCCATGCGCAGAGCCGGCATTGGCAGAATAGAGGGCAGCATATCTGTCAATGGAAAGCCTGGGAACACTGCTGTCCTGCGGCCGCCGTGTAGTAAATCGGGCTAGATGCTCCGAGAAGTGAGTGAGGTGATCATCGACGACGGCGGCCCCGGATTCCACGGCCGCGGCAGTGGGCCTCGGCACGGAGGAGCTAGGGTCGGGGTTTTGGACAGCCCCAGGGGACGATTCGTCCAATAGCAGGGAGGCTTGGTAGCTGGAACTAGGGGCGTCCAAGGTCCATTGGAGATTTTTCTTCTTGATGAAAGGGTTAGATATGAGAAGCGGGCTGGCAGGCCGTTTGCGGGGAACTGAGGTATGCATGGATTCGAGTTATCGTGGAAGCAAACGCATGATTGCGAGAAAGTGTGAAGATGGCAGCATCAATAGTGAGGAAGAATTCAAAAGATGAATGAGTAGATTGGTAATTGCGATGGATGAGATGGATATGTGATTTGATTGTCCGTGACATATGCGTTTTCAAGTTGGAGCTGGAATGTAGCGAAGGAAAGTTTGGGGCAGGTCCCGGAACGGTAGCGATAGCTGGGTACCTACAGTACAGTACATACATACAGTAGATACATACAGTACATGCGTAGCTGGAACCCTATGTAGGTACTCAGTACATTGCTGAGTCAGGCGAGTACGCAGTTGCTTGCACTGCAGACAACAACCGCAGCAGCTATTTCTAAAAGGACAACCATGGGAATAAACAAAAAGAGGCAAAGAAGTATTTACAGATCTTGATGCACGTTCCCTCACATCCTTCAAAGACCGTCGCGTCGCACAATAAAACCCCGGCTCTGTACGGATACATAAACGGCGGCCCACATCCTCACCAGCCGAGCCAGTCTTTGCCTCGGCACAGGTGAATGAGCGACAGTCTAACCAACCTTGGGCAGACACCAAGAGGCAAGCAAGCAAGCAAGCAAGCAAGGCAAGTCCAGTTCGTTCCAGTCCAGTCCAGTCCAGTCCAGTCCAGTCAAGTTCACTGTCCCGTCCGCCCCAGGTTTTTTCCATCTCCCACTTCATCCTCCCACACATCGTCATCCATCATCTGCTTTTGGTCCAGTCGCCAACTCGATACCCCTTTTTTCTGCCCAGCGACCAGCGACAAGACCCTTCACCTTCGTCTTGCCGACGTTTGCTCACCCGCTGCAGCCGCGCGCTCGGCCTCCGCCTTCGGTTTCTCGGTCCGTCCGGCCCCCGCCGCCCTGTACCAGTCGCAATCTGCCGACCTCCATATCTGATTTCTAAAAAGCCCTGCTTCCCACCCAACGCGACTCGCCGCTCTCGATTCGCCTCCGCTCCCCGACAGGCTCCGGCTCCCGCGGTGACCCGTCATTTATTCCTGTAAATTTATCTCGTCATTCTTCTCCCTTTCAGCCATGGCCTCTCCGCCCAAGCCCTGGGAGCGCGCTGGAGCCGGTTCTGGCGCTGCAGGTATGTGAAGTTGATTTTTTCTTGCCTCCGTCATCATCACATGCTGACAGCCACACTCGTTGGACAGCCTCGATACCCGCTCCAACAGCAGCTGCGACACCGATCACGACGTCGACCGCTAGCACTTCCACCGCGGCGCCTCCCGTACCCGCCCTCCCTTCCTCTCTCGCGTCAACAGTCAACCAAAACGCCTCGGCATACAGCCGCCCAATGGGTACCATGGGTACCATGGGCACCATGGGCACCATGGGCGCATCACCATACGGAGGCTACGGTACCGGCTACGGCAGCGCATACTCGTCACCTTACTCTAGCCCCTACTCTCGCTTTGGTGGCATGGGTAGCTACGGAGGCGGCATGTATGGAGGCATGGGCGGCTATGGAGGCATGTACGGTGGTGGCATGTACGGTGGCATGGGTGGCATGGGAATGAACGATCCCAACAGCCTCACCAACCGCTTTAACAATGGCACCGCCGCTACCTTCCAGATGCTCGAGGGCATCGTGGGGGCTTTTGGCGGCTTCGCACAGATGCTGGAGAGTACATACATGGCAACACATTCGAGCTTCTTCGGTGAGCACCTCCCTTCATGACTCTATCTATTTCATCACTAACAGTTGCCTTGCAGCCATGGTTGCTGTCGCTGAACAATTTGGAAACCTCCGTGACACTCTTGGCTCGATTCTTGGCATCTTCACGCTTATGCGTTGGATCCGCACACTTCTGGCCAAGATCACTGGCCGTCCCCCTCCCGCCGATGCCACCGCCCTTACTCCCGCCGCCTTTGCTCGATTCGAAGGCCGCCCTGGTCCCGACGGCGCTCCCGGCAGTGCTCCTCGTGCCAGCAAGAAGCCCTTGCTTTTCTTCCTCCTCGCCGCCTTCGGCCTGCCCTTCCTCATGTCCAAGATGATCCGCTCCGTCGCCGCCAACGCCGAGGAAGAAGAGCGCCGCATGCAGGAGCAAGCCCTGGCTGCGCAGCAGCCCATGGACCCCTCCAAGCTTGAGTTCTGCCGCCTTCTCTTCGACTTTGCGCCTCAGAACAACAATGGCATGGAGCTCGACGCAAAGAAGGGTGATCTCGTTGCCGTCCTCACCAAGAACGACCCGGCCGGCCAGCCCAGCGAGTGGTGGCAGTGCCGTTCTCGAGACGGCCGACAGGGCTATCTTCCCTCCACCTACCTCGAGGTCCTCAAGCGCCCTGGCCAGGACGTTAAGCAGATCAAGGCCGTTGCCGACAGCACCCGCACAAATTCTCTGACCAGCGCCTCGGAGGAGGGCAAGAAGGATTACGTCTCTGCTGACGGCATGCAAAGGGGACACTTTTACTCTTGAGCGTCCCGCAACGACTGCACACGGGATGAAGATGGGCGATGAAAATTTCTGAATAACTTTCTAGTCTCACATGATGACGCGCTGTATTTTTTCTTCTCTCCAAAGAAGGGAGTCATGTTTTGGTTGGGCGACTGGCGTTTGGGTTTCTTTTCTCTTGGACAACTTAGGCCTAGAGTCATATTTTCTTCTCGATCAACTTTGGCGCTGATGCCAGCTTTTCTTATTTCCGTCTTTGACTGCATCTATAATCAAAATCTCATGATAAGCGACCAGCATGTCTTTTACCATAGCAGTAAAAGAAATTAACTGGTATCAAATACAGCCCATTTTCCCGTTAAAACTTCCCTTTCTGTGTTCAAGTACATGTACAAACTCCTCTTCAATGCATGTTCTCTATTTTGGTGCCTCCATGATTTCACACAACATCGCGCTGCTTTTGTTTAACCTTCTGCCTCGTAAGCGTTGGACTTGTGCTTGGGCATGAACTGGAACCCAGGATGGCAAGGACCCAGGAACATTTCCCTACACGCAGAAGTTTTGTTAGCAAACGTCTCCCTCTCTCGTCCCACACATCTCTCTCCAGGCTTTTGCACCGGTGCGGGCGGGGGCGTCCGTGACAACTTACGAAATCTTGATCCAGTCCTTGTAGTTGGGCGACGCCAGCAGCGTCTCGAGCTCGTTGCGGCCGCGGTACGCCGGCGGCCGCTCGTTGATGCTCGGCGGCAGGCGCTCCAGCAGGCCGATCGGTACGTAGCGGTGCGCGAAGCTCAGCCACTCCAGCAGGAAGCGACGCGTGAAGCCGAGGCCGAGCTCGTCCGAGCCCCAGGCCTCCAGACCGTAGCGCGCAAACTTCTCCACGTACGCGAGGCGCTCCGACGCCGACTTGTCCAGGTACTGGCCGGCGGCGATCTCCTCGAACAGCCAGGGCTTGACGAGCGCGCCGCGGCCGACCATGACGGCGTCGACGCGCGCCTCCTCCACGTGTCGTTGGTAGTCGACGTGCGAGTAGCAGTCGCCGTTGCCGAGGAAGAACATGCGGCCGGCGGCGGCCTGCGTGCGCGCGTCGGGCTCCGCGGCGGTGTCGGTGAGCGCGTCGCGCTGCTCGTTGTAGCTGCGGACGAGGGCGGCGCACTCGGCAATGTACCCCCAGTCGGCGAGCTTGGTGTAGCGCTGCTCGCGGCTACGGCCGTGGAGGGTGACGGCGGCGCAGCCCGGCGCGCCGAGGCGGTCGCGGTGCTCGCGGGAGCCGAACGGCACCTCGCCCGAGACGGCGTTCATGCCGCGCACCATGCGCTCCAGCTTGCCGTGCGCCTCGAGCAGCGCCGACCCGCCGCCCGTCTTGTACACCATGTCGATCGGGCAGCCGCAGTTGAGGTCGATGAGCCGCAGGTGCGGGCAGAAGCGCGCGAGCGCGCTCGCCGCCTTGGTCGTCACCCAGTGTGCGCTGCCCGAGATCTGCGCGCCGAACCGCAGGTCCCGCGAATTGTCGTAGAGTGGCACGGTGCCCTCGTACCGCGGCGGCGCAAGCTCCGACTCGTGCGCCTTCATCAGCGTCCAGTCGGCCTTGACGCCCTGCAGGAGCGGCATGCCGAGGGCCATCTCCGAGTACGTCAGCTCGCACCCGAGCTCCACGCACAGTCGCCGGAAGGGGAGGTTACCCTGCGTCGTCAGCGGCGCGAGCGTCGGCGTCTCGGGGCCAAAGTACAGCCGTCGCTTCTCGGACGGCAGGAACGGCGGGTCGACAAACCGCGCGCGGTTCTCCGCGGCGGCGGCCTCGGCGGCTGCTGCGGCGGCGGCGTCGTCACCGCCTGCCTCGGCCTTGCGGCGTTGGTGGTTCTTGTTGTTTGACTTGGACTCGCCGTCGAGCCAGGCAATGTACTTCTCGGCGTCGCTGAAGTCGAGACGCTTGCGGTTCATATCAATCTTGATAGACATTGGCACGACGTTGACGACGCCGGGCCGCGAGTCGTCGGCGTCGGCGTCTTCAGTAGCGTCGCCATCTTTCTTGGAGTTGTCGAGCAGGACCAGTTCCTTGCGGCCGTCCTCGCGCTCGACCTCGTCCATGTGGCTGCGCACGAAGCGGCACTTCCAGCCCGACGGGCACCGTCCGTACTTTGCAAACACGGGACACTTGCCCTCGAAAGTCTCCACGTCGCCGCGGCGACCTTCAGCAAGGTACTTGCGGACGTCGTGGCACATGCGGCAGCGGTCACCGAAGCGGCACTCGCGGGGTGAAAACTCGGGGTAGAAGGCGCGGCTGTTGCAGAGGGGCAAGGCGTCGTCAAACTTGCCAAAGGAGCGCTCCGTGTTCTGACCCTTGGCCTTCTTCTTCTTTCCATGCTTGCCGCCGTCGCCGTCTCTGTCGTCGCCGCCTCTGCGACCCTCGGCAGCGTCGTCATCGGCTTTGGCGTCCTGAGCCTCCGCCCGAAGGTCAGAGACGTCAATCAGATACCTAAGGGGCGAAATGTTAGCAACTTTGGAAAGTATTTCGACAATGCTGTATGCATACTCTTTCTTTATGGGAGCATAGCCCTTGTTTCTATTATCTCTGTCGTCTACTTTCTCCACAGTGCCATTCTGTGTGGTGGCACCGGTCTGAGTAGTGGCCGTTTGGTCGGCCAACGGTTCACTCGAAGTCGGCTCTTGGACCCTTTGTCTCTTAGCAGCGGGCTCCTCAATCGGCGAGGGCTGTCGGGCATTCGCCTCCTTTTCAGAAGTGCCGTTTTGCTGGGATTGGTCCGTCATCATGAGCTTTCGGTATGGCGGTGGCAAACAGTGAGACTCTCAGCGCGGTTGATGGCTGCGAGGATGTGTAGGGCCACTGAGCACTTCACAGTTCAGTTTTCCGGCTACTTGAGTCCAAGAAGAAGTGAAACACGGGTTCCGCTAAGAATATTCAAGGTTGGCGATGAAGCGCAGGCTGTGGGAAGAAAAAGTGATGTTGAACAAGCTTAGAGGAATCGCTGGCGATAAAAATTTCTATGGCGGCGGGCTGGCGACAAGCCACTGCCGCTAGCTAGCGCGGCCAATAGGCTTACACAACGCGACGAGCACTGAGAGCAGGACGAAAGAGGTTCGTAGTGGCCGCAATACAGCAGGAATGTAACAGTTAATCACCTCGTCCAAGCTCTTTTCACCGTTTTGAAACTTTTTCACCAAACTCTCTACAGATTTGAATTCGGCGTTGCTGTCACGAAGCTAAGTGCTCACCTTCCACGGTTGCAGAAAGCTGGGAATAGTTATAAACAGGCAAAACTCATCTCCAATGTGTGCCAGAGCCGATCCATGAATATTCTATTATTAAACTGATTTCTACTTCTCAACTGATTCCATGACTTGAAGTATCATTTCAGATGTCGACTTTTCCCCTCTGCTTTCTCGCCAAGGCGGCAATGAACCCCGGATCTATTAAGATAGTAGCCCCCACCCCTCAAACGTCGCGGGGCGGGCACCAGCGTCCAGGCATCAAACCTCCAACACCGCCACCGCATCATCTCCCAGTCAATTGAGCGACTTCCTCGGCAGAGGGGATGCCGAACACCTGACCGCCCGGATCTTCTCGACGGCCATGGCAGATTCGGGCAAGTCGTACCGCCCGCGCGCCGTGAGCAGCGCCGCCAGGTCAACCACCTCCTCCATCGGCGCGCACCGCTCGCACAAGAGCCTGGTTAGCTCCCCGCACCCGCGGACCGAGATTTACGAAGACTCGGACGACTCGGACCAAGATGACGACGACGAAGACGACGACGAAGATGACGAAGATGACGACGATGACGTCCAACCGCCGACCCACCAGGCGCTGCCTCGAAGCCACACGCCTGGCCATCTCGCCAGCAAGAGCGTCAACGACCGGACCACGGCCGCCGCCGCCGCCGCCGCAGCCAAGCAGGTCGCCGAGCTCGCCGTCCGCCAGCGATCGCAGTCGGCGTCACAGGTGCCACCGCGGCCCTCGACGACCGGAGGCAGCAAGAGCCAAGCCAGACCGCAGCACCCACCACCACCGCCGCCCCCACCAACGACCTCTGACGACGCCGACAAGGACGGGAAGCGAGGAGGAGGAGGAGGAGGAGGCTACACGCGCACGGCGTCCGTGCTGACGTCCAAGTCTAACCCCCCGGGGCCGTCCTCCCGCAGCGCGTCTGGGGCGGCGCTCTCGCAGGTGCCCAAGGGCGAGCATGTCGCCTTCCCGCCGCTGCAGGACCCCAAGGACGCGCCCGACACGCCCGCGGCGCCCGCTTCCGGCATGTACTGGTCGCGGGCGCCCGTGTCCGGCGCGCCGCACTCGCAGCTGCGCGCCCACACGACCACGCTGATCGGCTCCAACGTGTACGTGTTCGGCGGGTGCGACGCCCGCACCTGCTTCAACACCGTCTACGTGCTCGACGCCGACGCCTTCTACTGGTCGGTGCCGCACGTTGTCGGCGAGGTGCCCGCGCCGCTGCGCGCCATGACGTGCACCGCCGTCGGCCGCAAGCTCGTCGTCTTTGGCGGCGGCGACGGGCCGGCCTATTACAACGACGTCTACGTCCTCGACACGGTCAACTTTCGCTGGACGCGACCGCGGGTGCTGGGAGGCGGCGAGCGCGGCGGCGGAGGCGAACGGCATCTACGTGTTTGGGGGTGGCGACGGCGTCCGCGCGCTCAATGACATCTGGCGCCTCGACGTCAGCGACACGACCAAGATGTCGTGGCGGCTCGTCTCAAGCGGTTCCGAGAGCGGCGGCGGCACGCCACCGTCAGGTGCCGCCGGCAAGGACCAGCGACGGCCCAAGGCGCGCGGCTACCACACGGCCAACATGGTCGGCAGCAAGCTCATCATCTACGGCGGCTCGGACGGTGGCGAGTGCTTCGACGACGTGTGGGTGTACGACGTGGAGACGCACGTGTGGAAGACCGTCAGCGTGCCCGTCACCTTCCGGCGGCTCTCGCACACGGCCACCATCGTCGGGTCGTACCTGTTCGTCATTGGCGGGCACGACGGCGCCGAGTACTGCGACGACGTGCTGCTGCTCAACCTCGTCACCATGACGTGGGACCGCCGCCGCGTCTACGGCCAGGGCCCGACCGGCCGCGGCTACCACGGCACTGTCCTGCACGACAGCCGCCTCATCACCGTCGGCGGCTTCGACGGCAGCGACGTCTTCGGCGACGTCCACATCCTGGAACTCGCGGTCCACGCGTACTACTCGCAAATCAGCCACTTTACGATTGAGGTGTAGACATGGGGAGAGCGGAGGCGAAACACTGGGGATCGGCTGCGTAGTATGCGCGGGTGGTGGCTATATGGCGTGATGACATACAATAAACGCATGACATGATTTTAAGAAAGGATCTTGGACATGAAGATGATTGAACGTGATTGTGATTTATAGATGCCGTATCGTACAAAATGTAAGCTTTTCCTAAGCTAAAATAGACACCAGTTTCTCCATGGCGCCGTTTTGGGTTGAGTTCTATGCAATTCCATGACCCGTCATTTCCCCCTCGATGTTTAAGACCTTGTTCTTATATGATTGGCCACTTTTTAGTGTGCCGCAACGGATGTTATTACATTGCCAAAGCAAAAAGCATGGCTCATATCGGGAGATTTGTCGTTTTTTATGCAGTGAAACAGGCAAGCTGCTAGACTGTGTCGGTTTTTATGTGGTGATGCGACGTGTGAGTTGACGGTCTTAAGCTTTAGCGTCAGCCTTTTCAGGCTGCTCAGTCTTGTCAGACTTTTCCGGAGTCTGCTCGGAAGGCTCGGCGTCCTTCCCGGCCGCCTTGTTCGCCTTGCGCTCTGCGATGCGCTTCTCCTCAGCCTCGACCATGTCTAACAGCCCGTTAGCGTTTGGCTCTGTCTACCTGCAAAAACAACACGATGACTTACCCATCCAGAGGTCCTGGCCTTCGTACTCCTCCTTGTGGACGCGCTTCTCGATGAGGTGCTTGTGCTCCGGGTCGTTCGGGTCCAGCACCATCACCGTCTCCCAGCGACCGCGCCCCTCCTTGGCGTCGTTGACCTCGAACGCCGCCGACACGATCAGCACCGCCAGCGTCAGACCCTGCGCGTACACACGCGCCTGCACCAGCTTCTGGGCGGTGCTAATCGGCGCGCGGCCGACAATGGCCATCGCCAGCGCCATCGACGCCAGCCAGCTCGTGAAGACGATGCTGTACCGGTTCTCCTTGCCCCAGGCCATGAAGCGCTGGTAGGTCGTCTCGTTGTCGCGCGCGATCTGCGCGGCGCGCTGGCTCCGGTCCTGGTAGCCGAACATGGGGTCCTGCGAGCGCTGGAAGCGCGTCGACTCCCGGTCGGCGTTGACGATGGCGCAGAACGTGGCCGAGGAGGTGACGAGGAAGGAGCGGAAAGGGAGGGTCAGGCTGCGGAAGGCGTGGTAGCGTCGGGAGGCGAGGACGACGCCGCCGAGGCCAATGGCCAGACCGGCCGTGCCGCCGACGAGGCCGCTCTTGACGACGACCTTGTAGTGCGCGGCCTCTTCCTCCTTGCTGAGAATCTTCATTGTGGGGGTTTGTTTGGTGTTGTCTTGGTGAGGGTTTGCCTTGGTGTCAAGTGCAGCGGAGCGCTCGGAAAAGTGATAATCGAGGTCAATGGGCGGTTAAGAATAAAATGATATCTCAATTAAGAGAGAGGACCTATTGTAGTGTCGTGTATGATTTCCGCTGCGATGATGCGTTGATGAAGCGCCGGAATCAGAAATGACGCTGTGGCAAGCTCGAATTAGTGGGCCTGTTCCGTCCAATGGCTGCTGGCGTGTTGGAGAGCTACTTACTGAGAGGGCGCGGTTCTTTTGATGGAAAGATTTAAAATATTGCAATAAATATCTCAATCAGATTCAGTGATGGAAATTCATGAAGCAAGAAATTCGGCATTTCGCAGGGCACGTTGCCGTTCATATATCGCGAGAGCAGCGCTTTTGGCTCCCGGAAGAAACTCGTACGATAATTCCAAGCCCGAAGCCGGGCGCCAGCCGATCGCCGGGCCGCGTAGGAAAAAAAAACGAACTTGCCGAGAGCCTCCGAGAGTCCCCCGAGAGCCCAACCACTGGCGTCATCGCTCATCGCTGCGACATTGCATCACCGTTGCGGATTCCCGTCGATGCGCATGGAAATACATTGGGAATAAGCGATTGAGCTCTAAATAGATTAACCTTTTTCCTAGTTTGCGATCGAGTGAACATATGCGCGACCTCGAGTGGAAGAAACGCTTGGATGAGCTAGCCCAGCCGTTGCTTGCTATCAGGGTCTCGGCCGATGCCTTAGCATAGTCATAAACGTCCCTATAGAAAGAGCTTCATTCAATTCTGTTGGCCCATGTCAGCAACTTCAATGCGTCGGCCGCAGCAGACGTCTTACTGGCCGCCGTCCACAGATATGTATATGCATTGACAATGCTCATCGTCAAAGCGGCCAAATTGCGAGGCTTGACTGGCTGTACAGTAATCATGGGCCGCCCTTTCCAAGATCATGGCAATACACCAGTTGTAGATGTCGTTTCTTCGAAATTCCCTGTCTAGACGTCCGCCGAGACGACTTTTCTTCGCATATCCTGTTTCACTGTTAGTCGCACAGCAAGCAAGCAAGGGCTCATTGGCAAAGATGTTCCGCACACACTAGCCACCAGTTTTTTCGAGACTGGTGTACCGTTTATGCAGTTTATGATCAACAAGCATCGTTGCTAAGTTGATGAAACGCATGTAATTGATGTGTAGCTCGCTCCATTGTCGTATCGTCGTGAGGGACATGCTCAGCATGCCCAAGCAGAAGCTACCGGGTATGTTGGGGCAGAACACAAATGATTGGATACGAATGATTGGATTGATGAGATTAAAAAGAGCCAAGTTTTTAGAAGGAAGGATTCATGGGACAGAAAACGGGAACGGGAAAGAAGATATGCGGTGGACAAAGATCGGCCCAATTACCCCGGGCACTTGTACGGCTTTCCGGGGTTGGCCTTGCCGCAGACAGTTCGGGGTTCGCTTTCATGAGAAGTAGGTACCCCGTGCTCATATGGGACTCTCATAAGGCTTTCAAAATGCTAGTACATGAGATGGCCAGCTTCAACCGAACGCGCTTGTGGTTTCGGCGTTGGACTATCACGGCCCAACATCTCCCAGCCTAGTGATAACGGTGATAACGCTGATTGAACCATCTTTGTCGGATATCCGTCCTTAAAATTCCCTAAATGAACCTTTCAATAAAGCCATTTAGCTGTCAATACACAATTGACGACGACGGTTGGTGCCCAGTCGTCACCTCCCAATCCAGACCTTCTTGCTGTGGTCGCCAAATACCAGCATTTGTCCAAGAGCAGCATCTTTCACGCAACACAGGTACGGTAATAAAGACAGCAAAAGCTTTTAATACTTCCACGTTTAACCAACAAAGCGCCGACCAATGACGGCACAGTGACCGGCCGAGTGATCAACCTTGCAGCGCCAACACAGCCCAGGTCCCCCCTTGCAACAGGACCATTGATGGGTAATGGCGACGACATGACTTGCCCGGCTCTCCACGGACGCCATAAATAGCCGTGGCCCGCCGGCTCCAGTCCGATGTCATTCTGGACTGGACTCTGCGAGACTTGGCGCCAATACATTCGGACATCACTCAACTGGGCCGAGACGCCACCGGCGCAGCCTCTCCGGGCTTTCGCGTCGCGTGTCCGCGACCCATGACGTATAGGAACAACCCTCTCGTACGTACATGGTAAGAACCGGGCTCTGGCATGCGATGGGTGTCTCGTGAGCAGTGGGCTGAGTTGGTGTGCGTGCCGACTTGCAGCCCGCATCTCAGCTCGGGCAACGAAAAGCAGCGCGCGCCAGCCGACTGCAGCTCCAATCGTTACTAATCATTACATTGGTACATGCCCATCGCAGTGAATATGCGACCCTGCTTCAAGTTGGTCTACCAAGGCAGACACCAAAGAAGCCTTTCTTCCGGGTAGCTGGAAGTCAGCGCGCGGGTCTTCGGAACCCGCCGTTGTCAGGCTTGCCACCGATTGCCGCGCCCGTCACAAGCATTGTCCACGTGCAATCCGCCTCTATTTATCCGTATAATAGCCTCACCCGATTGGAACGCACCCGACCAAGAAGACAATAGCAGGGCGCTGGAGCCAATTCCGCGGGCGCGCCCATCGCCTGCCTCGGCAGAGGTGGGTATGGCGGCCCGGCGACTCCGAGCAGCGACTGTGGCAATCTCGTTGAGGCTCTGCGCAGCCAGTTTTCATTAGCGCCCGATCCTAGTGAACTGGTTGTTCAGGCACGCTTGGCTTTTCGCATTGCTAATAATAACGATGTGCACTTTGCATGGAATTAGCGGTCGGAAATGAACAAATTGGGCGGGTGCATGAGTTAGCGGCCAACTTCCGTAGGCACGTATGTATATGCATGCAGTTCCGCCACTGTCTCATGACTATACCGCGGCAAGCCACTCTTCGTTTCTCTGGCCGGGCTGACAGGTACGGTCGCGCCTTATTTGCTCCGTATAATTAGTTGAATCATGGAGGCGACGTCGCGATGAAACTTGGGCGACGGTTTTGACAGATGCGTATTCTTCGAAATTCCGGGCAATTGCCGCCGTCGGTGTCTGGTGCAGCAATACCCGAGACCTTCAGGAGGCACGCGGCTGCACTGCAACCCTCCAGTACATGAATAAATGGGCCGATCTATGTAACTAGTAACTTTGTGGTTGATGCAAGCAGTAGTGCCATTGAGGAATTCGATCCTCATCAGTCGGGTTCTGCGTTGCCACCGCGCAATAATTTGGGCTCTTCCGAATTCAGTCAAGGAGCGATACTTCTCGCCCGGTGGTAGGTGCACAACTCAGTTCAACCGTGTCCGAGGAGAGTGGCAAGGTGAATACGCCAAGGCCCGCAACTCTTCCGGCCCTGTACAGGGAAGTGGTCAAGTTGAGCCGTTGGGCCGCATCGTTTCTGCGCAACGAGGTGACGGTCGCCTCACGCGACTTATTCAAAGGGGCCGCTCTGTCTAAGACAGGGCGAAACCCAGCGGACCGCCGCACTTTTGCCCTAACTTCAGGGCTGCCCTGTATTACTATCCCACATGGCGAGCGCCATCTCCAGGGTTCTTGCGGGCCACTTTTTTAGCAAGAACATGAGCGTTCTCCGAAGAAGGACTGGGAGGGAGGGATGGTCCAGGCGCCAAGAATGTCTCTGCGTTTCGAGCTTTGGAAGGCTTTTGGAACGACTCCATTTGTTCTCTGCAGGTTCCTAATTTAGTGGGAGCCATGGCAAGGCAAGCGCCTATCGAGATGCTAAAAAGCACCTGGGTCGTTCCTGTCTACAAGTTGGCGTCACAGTGATGGCGCCTCGTTGCATGAATAGATGGTACCTAATCTGTAGCTATTACTGTTATACCTGGCGTGTATTGTTTTCTGTACGAATATCATCTGGCGGCGAGGCTGGGCAGGGACTCAAAAGTCCATGGCTGGGTTTTCCCCTGTAACAGTAGTTGGCGAGCGCATCAACCACTAACTACAGTAGGTACGTACGTCATATTGCGAGGGAGGCGCCTGTAGGGGCGCGTAATAAAGGCATAGGATACCTATATCAGTAAACCAGCAACTGGCTTCGTACCTGGTCATGATTAGCAAAGGGTTATAGCAGGAAAAGTGATGCGTTCGACGTTAGCCCTTCTGAGGTTGATCGGCAGGAGAGAGGCTGCTGCAAGTTCAAAGCAGCTGACGAGCCCCCCTTTCCTAAGGCACGTTCCGTTTCAAATAGGACGCCGTGCAAACCAAAGACACAAAATTTCCGACCAACCAATTATACCAGGACCAATGCTCGTATGGTAGCGACAGCCGGACCAAGGCCGTAGGCTTGGTCGTCTTTGGTTGATGCCGGAGTTGTCACCGGTTTGTCGACGCCTCCACCCTTGGTATGACTCAGTGTGGCCTGTGGCCAAGACAGCACCATCATCGTCCACCCACATTTAAAACAGGGTCACCCATGTGGCAGTCAGATTTCGGCGGCGAGAATGAGAGAGCGAGAGAGTCCACTGAGCGAGCCCTTGTCATGGGCTTCCCGCTGTGTCAGAGCATGTCGCGATGCGCTTCCACAAGGAGGTCTGCCAGGAGGTACGAACTTCCAGAGGCGCGCCCTTCCCCCACCCCCCGAAAAGAGGGCGACCCAGAGCGGGAAGGTATCGAACATCGGAATGCTCTGAGGTCGGGAAAAGCATGTTGGAGGATATTCATTCCATCGGCGGCCAGTGTTCGTAAGATTTCTGCGCCACAAAAGCTTAGATTCTCTTTTGGTGCTGACAGGCTTGATAGATAGTTTCAACGAGCAGCATCCGCGTGGCGGCGGCCGGTCGGGTGCTGTTCCGCCAGTAGAGCCCTAATTTCGGTCGTATCAGAGGTGGTCACGTATTTGCCCCGGCGTACGAAGTACATGGTTGTCTGTTCGTAATAAGACTTGTACGCAGTCGTACTGTCGTACTGTGTAGCTTGCGGTTCCTGGATCTAGTTGCGGGTAGAGAAAGGTTACATCGATGTGTATCACTCGGCTCCTGCTTCAACTAGTCAGTAGCACAAGGAACATCAAGCACAGCCGTGAGCTGATTTCAGGGTTGGTTCGAGCATCGGGCTACGACTGGCCGCATCTCTTTCCTTTTCTGAGCCAGAGGATGGTCACCACCAGTAAAAGCATCCTTGTCTGAGAGGTGGGCGGTGACAGACATGCATGAATACCCATCCTGTCTTGCAGCAGCCACACAGTAACGTGCAGTAGAATGCAGAGCGTCGCACGGGAGTTTACCGCTAATGATAGGCCTTGACGAACAAATTAGTATGCAGCAGTGATATTCACTGCTAATGAGCAATTGCCCGGGCAAGATGGGACGCGGAGCGTCGCCCTTTCATAACTTTAGCCATGACGTTCTGAGAGGATATGCTCCGTTCTGGGCTCTTTGACGTATGTATGTACAGTAGTCATGGGCATCCAAGTACGCACAGACTAGACCGCTATTTCTTAATTTGAGGGGACAAAGGAGAGGGAAAGGCGTGAAACCATCCGTAGAATGATGATAATGCAGGTCAGTTCGTACTCCGTAAATGAGGAGCGCCTCTGTCGGGGCCTTCGTTTTGGACTAACACAACTCATGCGCTCGCTCCCAGATTGTTCAGTCCAGGGTGCAGCTTGAGCCTGCAACGTTGTACATACTGGAAGCTTGCGTTCCCACTCAAGAAACACCCGGGTCTTGTGCTCGGCGTCGCTGGGCAGACAGAAACCATGAATTGGAGATGTTCTTGAGATCTTGTAAATTGACGCATTGTCGACTGTGTCCTATGTGCGGATTAGTCGACTGCACGACTGTCGTCAGAGGCGAGCTACCAGATGTCTCAATGTCTCAAGACCGATGCTAATAAGCAAGCCAAGTTGCACATGCGAAATCCAGTGTGCTCCCACCGATTGAGGCATAGCGTGTTGGTAAAGGGAACTTGCAAGGTAAGAGTCGCCATTTCGTGGGGTGCGGTCAATCAGGTGGTGGCGCCGCCGGAAACAGCAGTTTGGCAGATTGCGCACGTCCGTACAGATCGCATGGAACGTTTACTCCCATACTGTAGCCTCATTCTGGGGCAATTCTCAAGCATGGGCAGAATCAGGAGCAAGGCTTGACTGAAGAGCTACTTATGTGAGTGAATTTTCTCTTCTGCGATATTTGTAGTGTTGGCTGTAGAAATTCGAGAGGGTTCAAACAGCGAGGCAGACGGGCGCCGCCGCATGCGGAAGACGACAAATGGGGGGTGGAAAGCCGCCACTCAACTAGTTGTCCGTGTTGGTTGGCCCTCTCCCATGGCTATATCTGGAATTTCGGGGCGCATTCGGCATTCGCACCAGCCGGAAGCTTCATTGTTGGTCGGCACCTAACTGGAAACTGGAAGGTGGCTAGGGTACTTTGTAGCCACGACGACATTCATGGCTGCGCCCGCCGGCCGTGGGTAATTTTGCGGTGGCAGAAGCCAAAGGCGCAGTGGCAGGCGACTGACTGGAGAGTCACGACACTAGACTGTTAGGCTCGCTAGCCGGGTTTTTGGGAGACGTCTCGATGGCGCTATATATTTACGCCAACTCAAATGGCCACCCAGAGGTAGTTGGACGATGAATGCTCCTTTGAAGGGTGTTTGGTCTCGGAGCAGTCAAGCGGGCGGTTTGCCATATAACCTTCCTTGTACCAGTATACGTCATCGAATAGACATGGACAGGGACGCCATGTGTGCCTAGAAACTCGACAAGGAAGATCACTAACGTTGGTGACCAGCATATGGGGGGAGAATGATTCCATTATGCCGGGCCAACCTACCTAGTAATTAGGTTGCTGCCAAGCCAAGGGGCGATGGAGGGCGAGATGGCTCTACTAGTCGGTAATGGCGGTGCGTTTGCACTTGACCAAGTCAGAAGAGGACAAGTAAATGATAACAAAGAGTCATGCCGATTCTGATTTGTTTCGTCTGGTCGGTACCTGCTGGGGGACATTCTCTCGTTTGCCACCAAGTACGAGGTATGTATGTATGTACATACATAGGTAGGTAGTAACAAGTGGTTAGGTGCATGGCGACATGCAAGGCAACGCAAGGTGATCCGTTTGCTGCGGCCAGCTGCATGTTCAAGTACATGTCACGGAGAAAACGCGCCACCAAACACCTAGTTGCTACACATATATATATGCGCACATTCTGATAGAACCTCGCGAGGTATAATTGGGGGTATCTTGAATGTAGAGACGTCGACCACGCTGGTACATCGCCACTTGGTAATACAGCCAGAGCCAGATTCCTTGCATGTCGTTTCGCCCGCCGTGCTGCGTCGGAAGCTGCGACAACACTGCAGACCGGCCAGGCAGCCGTCGCGGATGATGCTTATAAGACGCCTTCTTTGTTTGACTCACCGCCGCCGCCGCCGCCGCCGCTACGTATCCTGGAAGAAGCGAGGCAACCAACCACTGTAAACAACAATCCCCATCCGCGGCAAGCACAACCAGACTCGACTTATGTACACAACAGTGTCAACCTTACACAGCGGCAACACCCTGCAAGCCATCTCGCCTTGTTGCCCTTGCGCGCCAGCCATCCAACCCCAGCCATCCATGTCCATCCAGTTATCAAAGCCAACCGAACCGAGCCGTCAACGCATCACGAAGAGCTATTTAAGGCCTCGCCCCCATTGCTTGCATACCTTTCGACAATAGCGCACAGAGCGGGCGCATCGACGAGGTTGAAGAAAGACGGCAGGCACATAGCGTCCCCTCCCGAGTTGAGACAGGCACGCCGCAGGAACTATATCTGACTGCTTCGTACAAAGTATTCTCCAAGTACACCGACCGGCTGTGTCACCAAGGGGCGCCCCAACCAGGCCCAAGCCCAAGCCTAACAAGCCAAGGTCGAAACTTTGTGCACAACATCAGAAGCCGGCAGCCGTGTAGTCTTGCGATTAGACAGGGATAATCGTCTGGGATGACTGGGCCAACTGGCTTGATTCCTCGCACCACTCCCACCCCGATGGTATTTCTTGCCGCTGCTCCCCCCTCGAATATGGTTTTGGGGCAGTTCTTCCGCTATATTCAATATCACCAGTACGTTTTGAAGTCGCGACCCGATCAGCAGAGGCAAAGTCATCAGCTATACGTGGTATCCTAGCAGCAGGAAGTAGTGCGTCAAACGACACGCATATGACTAGACCAAGCGACGAAAAGTATCGATAGCACGCATCCGAATCAGCACCGACAGACGTGCAGCTTACAGTGCCAAGCAGCCAGCAACGCTGACTCCACGAGAGCGCATCAGTCGAAGGCGCTGGCGCAAAGAGGATGCAGAGCGCCATGAAGTGGTTGATGGGGGGCGCGGCGGCCGCGGGCGAGGACGCAGCAACAGGGTCTAACAGCCAGGAACAGCAACAGCAGCAGGCCAAGCTGGCCAAGCAGGCCGCGGGGAGCAATTCTGCTGTATCAGGATTAGCTGGGTCCAGCAGAGACGGACGGCCGGACGGGGGTTCTGGAGGATGCCCTTTGGATTTGGATCCTTCCCAGGCGCCCCACCAGCAAAGAGCCACCCTTCCCAGGAGCGGCAATAGCGTCGGCGGGCGCGACCAGGCCGCTGGAACTGTGAGTGGGAGTGAGACCGGGACCAGGAGTCGGCCAGATGGAGGTAATTATACCAGTGCATTTATGATGCCTACAAATGGTATTGCAAACGACAAATTGACGAATAGCACGGGCCGTGGAATTTCCACAGACGGGAGCAGGGGAATCAACAGGAGCAACGACAATAGCAGCACAGGCAGAAGGACGAGAGGCAGACCGAGAGGGAAAGCCAGCAGCAGGGCGAGTGCGGCGAGTGCTGCTTCTGCTGCCACCAAGGCGCCGGCTACCGCCTCCAATCCTTCAGGACTCAGCGCACTCTTCAGCGCTCAGCCCACCCCCAAGACTCCCCAGGCCACTGCCGGTCCTGCTGCCCCCAGTGGTCACGGTCGGGCTGCTTACAGGTCGCTCCCCCCCTCGACATCTTCCTCTCGGGCCACCGATTCACCTGCCTCTCTCCTCTCCACGTCCTCGACTCCCTCACCATCATCACAACCCGCCACTCCTTACGACGACTCGTCTCACCTTCTCCTTTACTCTATCGACCAACACTTACATCTCGCAAACGCTCCCCCGCGCACGACGCTACTGTCCAACGCGCTCCTCGACTCTCTCCGCCGCGACGACGACGATACCCATCTGGTCCATCGCGACCATCCCGACACAGACATGACGACCGGTCCCATGGGCCGCTCACGGCAGGACTCCTTTGTGAGCACCGGCCCGAAGCCCATCTCTGTCAACAACCAGAATCGCGACAGCGTTAACCGCAACCGCCGAGAGTCTCTTGCTGGCAGTCTCATGAACGGCATGAGCTGGGCTGGCATGTCATTTGGCAGCTTCGTCCGCGATGAGTAAGTGAAATAGATGCCCCTCACCCAACACCGACCAACTCTGCCCCCCCCCCCGATGCGATGCCCTGCAAACGAGCCGCGATTCCTTCGCCCGCCATTTCTGCACCAGCCTTTGCTTTTTCTTGCCGCCTTTTGATAGCGGCAGTATTTGCGACCGTGGTGCACTCGCCACTCGCCGGCTGCAACGGCGATTTATTCGCACTGCTCTCGCTGTCGGGCACCACCACCACCAGGTCCTCACTTTTTTTTTCGGTTGCGGGGTGCCGCCCAGCGCCGTCGCAACCAACGCGTTGTATTCTCTACCTATGGCCCTCGACTAACACATGCTCTCCTTGATAGCGTCATGATGCAAGGTACCTCTCCCGCATTTGGTAACACCGGTGCCCAGCCTTCGTCTTCGTTCCACTCTTCGTCCTATTTGCCCAAGCTCGAAGCCAACTTCATGAGAGACTTCACATGCTGCGGCAAGACCCTTCCGAACCTGCACGATTTGCTTCAGCATTACGAAGAGGCGCACACCCAGCCGAGCCCCAATGCTGCCAACAACGCTTTTGGCCAGTTTGGCGCCCCGTTTGGCATTCAAGGCAACTCGCAAATGTCCAGCTCTCGGACTACTCCAACACCCGCGCAGGGTAACCTGCAGGGTCTTGGCCAACAGCCGGGTCAGACTCAAGGCGGTCTTGATGGCGTCCAGATGAATGCCCTCAACCCCGCTATGAACAATATGAACGATGACATGGATGCTGTGGCAGACATGGAGATGGACGATGCGGTCGGAACTATGGAGCTTGACGACAGCTCTCGAATGACGCATACTAGACAGATGTTCGGCCAGCAGCAACGACCGCATCTCGACATGTCGCACGCCGGCTTCCCCCAAGCGCTGCGCACTTCCCAACCCACTACGCCAGCCGTGGCTAGCTTTGGCTTGCAAAACAACCCTACCGTGTCTTCTGTCAATACCCCAACCCTCACTACCCAGCAGCAGCATCAACTTTCCCAAGCTGCGTCGCGCATGGATGACATGGACGAAATGGAGGGCGATTTGCCGGGCATGCCCATGGGCGGCGTCGCTGGCGCTTTCGGCGACATGGACTTCTCCAATGGTAATCCCGAAGATGAAGACTCGAACTTCTGCATCAACGATCCTGGCAAACATCTCTTCAGCCCCAACGGTGCTGTCCCGCCTGGTGGCAACCGCACGATCCAGGCTCAGCTCGCCCAGCTTGGTCTCACTCAGGGCCAGTTTGCTGACCCAGAGGCGAATAAACTTTTACTCCAACGATTGCAGAGTATGATGATGCCCGAGGAGCACAAGCCATTCAAATGCCCTGTTATCGGTTGCGAAAAGGCCTACAAGAACCAAAACGGACTCAAGTACGCTGCCCTCAAAGTACCATCATGCCCACCATTACTAATTAGTCTCCAGATATCACAAAGCTCACGGCCACCAGACTCAACAATTGCATGAGAACGGAGACGGCACGTTTTCCATCGTTAATCCCGAAACAAGTGCGCCTTATCCCGGTACTCTCGGCATGGAGAAGGAGAAGCCATTCAACTGCGAAACCTGCGGCAAGCGATACAAGAACCTCAACGGCCTGAAATACGTGCGTTACATGCCCCCCTTCCAACTCTACACAGACTTTAGTGTACTGACTACCCCCATAGCACAAGGCACACTCGCTACCCTGCAACCCAGAGTTCAAGCTGCAAGCCATGGCTGCTGGGCTGAGCCTGCCTGGAATCACTGAAGATGTTGCGCCCTAGCAAGTTCCAAGTCGCAGCTCCTGCTCTTGGTGTCCGAGAGGCTGCTATTTATACAAAATACGCATGCTGGCCACGTGCATCTACCTGTACAAAGCTGCGATGTATATAACCCCGACCCTGCTCACCCGTTGACGGTCTGACGAGGTCTGATTTCTTCAGGGGGCAGGCCCCAAAAAAGCTGGCCTTACATCTTGGTCTACAAAAGTGATTTCACGGCTGTCTCGGTATTCTCGTTTTGTTCACGGTGCACGGTTCATTGCAACGGCGTTCCTTGCACTTCTTTCGTCCTCCTTCCGGTGTCGATGCCCCGACATGGACATCTTGCCATGTACGAGCAAGATTAAAAAAAAAACGTCGAGGAGGATCATTCTATCCTACCTAATGTCCTACGATTCCCAAAAGGCCAGTTTGTTCCGTGCCGATCTTCCCGCGAACGGCTCCCAGCGTCGATCCCCAAATATACCCCACCCGACTCTGTGTCAGAGGACAAGCACAATCTCCCAATGAGACTCAGCTTGGCTTGTCTACGAATGCCTATCGATTTGCCTCTTTATGGAAGGTCTCTCCCTGCAGTGCGCCTCTTAAATACTATGGTCTGGAAGGGGAGATGGAGCATCGTGCAACTCGGCCGGGATGTCTTCCTCCTTCTCCAATTGTCTCTCTGCGCGGACTTTTCTTGTGATAGGATGTTTCTTGTTGGTCGTCCTCTGCTCGCTACATGCAGAGGCGCACATTGTTTTACATTCCCCGTTCGTCTCAGGTTTTGGATTGAAATATTAAGGGTTGTCAGAGCTACCTGGGCAGCCGTTTGAGCATGTTTTCTTGGCAAGTGCGCGCTTTCGGGCTTCATCTGGGCCATAATACGCCGACGGATCCAGATGGCAAAACGGTGGCCGCATTCAAGTACCCAAAAGAAGGCCATGGACTTCGCTTGTCTATACTATACTTGTCTTGCATGAGATAGTGCAGGGGTATAAAGAAAGAGCTGTGCTGGATTAAATGGGTTGCGTTTTCTTTTACCGTTTAGGTTGTTTTGTTTTCTTGCTTTATCTGGTATTGGTTGTACTTTTTTGTTTGGTTTTGTTTCATCCTTTTGGTTTTTGCTTTAACAACGGAGAATGGTTACACAAAAGAATTTCAGGGCAGTCTTTTTTTGCTTGCAAAGTTGGTCTTGTTTTCTTAATATCATCAATCAATGTCTTTTTATTGTTGATATTACACGCATGATGATGACAAGCAAATGTGATTCGTGATTCTTTGGCTCATCTATACGGGCAAAAACACTATAAACTAGGAGAGAAAATCGACAAGCGACAGAAAGTCCAAAAACACTGACTTGACGCGGTAAGCAAATAGCCAAACGCCAAAACAATGCTGCGGTGTGAAAAGCAGAAAAATAAAATAAAGACAAGACCGAGCATAGCCTGAACAAGCGTAGCAAAGAAAGCAAGTATATCCGTCTATAAAAGGGTAATGCACATAGAACAATGCGCACAGACAGGGGTTTCTTTTTTTCCCTCCTCTCTTCCGGCGTCATAAGTCAAAAAGTGTGTTAATGATGCTTATCTGAGCGGGCCAAGAATCGCTGGTGAGCACGATGGACGAGGTGGCGGCAACGGCAGGGTTTTCGGTACCGCTCCTAGTTAATCTCCATGCCGTCATCATCGTCAACCTCAGTCTCGGACTCTGCGAGCTGATGACTGCCGATGCTGCCTTTGCGGTCGTTATCGTCACCGTAGCGGCCGGCGCCGGTGCCAGCACCACCGCCCCGGCCTACGGCTGCGGCTGCCCCGATGCCAGACCACTCGAGCTCGTCGCCGGCGACGACCCGGCCCTCCATATCGACCTCTTGTGAAAGGGCGACGAGGGCGTGGCGAGGGAGGCGGAGGAAGCCGTGGGTGCGGACGATGCGGCCCCAGTGCGTCATGCATAGGGTGGCGGCTCGCTTGCGCAGCCACCCCTCGTCAGCGAGACCAGCCGCGTGCCAGATCAAGCAGGCGTTGTCGACGTCGAGCTCGCGCGCGAGGCGGTTGACGCACAGCAGCCGCAGGTGCGGGATGCCATATATGTTGGCCATGACGAGTAGGCCGGTGACCTCGTCAATGCCGGTCGCGGTTGGGCCGCCGGGCTCGACGGTACCGTGGATGCTATCGGTATACAGGTATAGTAGAAACGCGCGTACGACGGGGTACGGCTCCGGGATATGCATCTTTTTCGTGTGGAACTCGGCCATCTGCGCGTTGTAGAGTCTGGAAAAGTGATCCCAGCGTGCTTGTAATATCAGCCTGTGCACGTGAATGGGCGGCGATGTCGCGGCGCCGGGTGCCAGCCAGTTCTCGTCGGACTCTTCCCCGCTGTGAATGAGGCCGGAGCTGAGCATCTCATCGTCTTCTGCGCCATCTGCGAGTGCTGTGATGAGAAAGTCCGTGCCGCTGCCCGACTCTGGTGGCTGATCAAACGTCTTGGCCAAGTCTGCGCCGAGGCCATGTGAGGGCTGGTCGAGCGGCCGGGCCAAGGCCGAGGGTCGACTTTCGACATTTGGTTGCGGCGCCAGCTTATTGCCAAGGAGGCCGTAGCGCCGGAGGTCAACTTCCATAACATCACTGCATTCCGTTAGTTGGAGCGCTATGGTCCTGGTTACAATTCAGACTCACCTAAGATATAGCTCGTAGCCCCCGGGGCCGAATTCTGGCCCAACAGGGTCAAGTGGGCAACCAAGCAACCAGGCTTTGGTGCCATCTTCATTCATAGTACAATAGTGCCATCGATAGCCCGATTTAAAAATTTCGTGGCCGTCTGCCAGCTTTTGCCATCGTAATGAGGTCAGGTCCAGGGCGGACAGAGAGCATTCTCGATGTGTGATGGTGGCGGCAGGTGAAACAAAGTCGAGCAAAGTACCCGACGAGTAGATGTGAAAATGAATACCAGAGCCCTGTGACGGGATGTTGGGGCCCGAAGTAAATTTCAGAGCAGATATCGCACCGGGGGCCATCGGTGCATAGGCCTTGAGCTGTACGGAGGGAGGGTTGACTTGAGCAGTACGCGAATTAGCTGCATACCCGGTAGTTCCAACTGCTGTGCTGTGTCCCATTGTGTATGGAGGTCGTGGGGAATCAGTACGATTGCCACTAGCCGGCCGATCATAGACACCGATTTGAGGCCGCGAGTCGAACTCGGGGACGCCCTTCAGGTCAAGCCACCACAAGTCGCTGACCTTGTCCATGTCCTCGCTGAGGCCGCCAAACACCCAGAGGCGCTCACCCCAGATGCAGGCAGAATGATCAAAGCGACCAATAAAGCGCCAGGTTTTGGACCATGTAAATGTTTTCAAATCGAGATAGCAGATATCGTCGAGAACATAGTTGTTTGTGCCAGTGATTCCGCCGATAATAAACAGTTTATCCTCGTGTAGTGTTGCGGCATGTCTGGCTCTGCCCTTGGGTATGGGACCAGAGACGGCTGGCTGGGTCCAGTGTGCGGTTTTAAGGTCGAAGATGATTAAATCGGAGAGGTAAGTGCGATGTTCGTTTTCGCCGCCGAATACAAGCAGCTTGTCGCCTTGATAAAGTGTTGCAGTATGCCCTGTGGTAGAGTTAGCAAGAAGTTGTAGAGATGGAGTAGTGGGACACTGTACCCATGCGTACACCTGGGATGTCACCATAGTTGTCAACCAGACTCCATTGGTTGCTGGCAAGGTCGAGTCGCAAGACATGGTTATAGACCTCGTCGGTGTACTGGTCGAAGCCGCCGAAAGCATAAATCTCATTGTTGCCGCAGTATGTGACGGAAGCATTGACAAGGCAAGCCGGCCGTTGGCCCAGGGTACGAGTGACCTTGGGCCTGTAGCCGTCGACCGAGGGACGGGCCTTGGCGGGTGAATTGGCCATTATGTAGGTGTTATTGGAGTCGGGGAGGACGGCCGGGGGTGTCGGAGCAGCCATAATGGAGGGCGTCGTCGGAGACTGGTGGCTTGATGCGTCGGCCAGCACGAGGCTGTCACCAGCACCAAAAATGGAGTTTGGTGTCTGGGAAGCCGGGGTAGTGGGATGCGCCATGGCAATGACAACGGGACTCTAGAGGGCCACCGGTTATGTTCCCATGTCACGCGTTGAACGCTATCAGATGTAGCAGAGATTCAGGTCTGAGCGCCTTGTGACGAATTTCTGACCGAGACAACGGGGGTGAAGCTGTCCACAGGTAATTCCGGGGATGACAAACGAGCAGCGACAATGCTGCAGGCGCAGATGACAGACAGGCAAGGTCGGTCAGAGTTACGCAGGCGGCAATTAGACTGAGAGAAGTGGACGTTTTGGCAAAATTATGTCGCCCCACCCATGACTGGCACTATGCAGGGGTTTCTGTATCGACCTACCTGCGTTAAGCCTTCTTCGGACTAGCCGGAACCAAGCCGCGGGTGAGACACGGGCGCAGCATCGGATTATCATTCTTCCATATTCTTCCGGTAGCTGGGCAGGGGTTTGGCTCGTTGCCTGGACAGACTCTTGGTGGGGCTCAAAGTAAATAAAAGGTAATTGTGAATCGGCAGTATCGGGTCGACATGTCATTCCACCAATATTCACCTTCATACCAAAGAACCCATCTATATATCCTTTGCACGTTCAGCTTAAAGCTATTATAGCTTACTTGCACTCTTCTGCTTTCTGCACTTTTTCACACAGAAATTCCGAAATCGTTTCGAAAATTGTTACGTCCGACTTGCTGTCTTCGTTTGACGCTCCCTCCTCCACGCCAGGTCCTTGTCAAGAAAGGCATCGTCGATTGCATCGAAGCCCGTCACTTTTCTCTCATCTCGAGAAGTAGTGCCGCAAGATCAGGAGCCTTTCACTAGAGCATCTTGGAGTTTGCTTGATTACGTCGATGCTTGATTTGTTCTCGGCACTTCCTTCGTCTTCCACGTTCAGATCCTCCACACCCCGACCTATTCCTCCTCGATAAACGCTCACAAAAAGGCAAAAAGATTATTCCCTCCATCCCCACAATGTCGACTGTTACGGTTTCGACACCGGTCAAATCCCACAAGGGGCTTTTCTCCTCTCGCACTGCTGGCGGACGCATGCCACTTACACCATCTCCACGCCAGCAGTCGACAACGACCACCGTCCCTGTGAACCTCAACTCGTCTCCCTACACCCCCGATGGCTCGGGAAAGAAAGATTGCCGTGCTACCAAAAGTTCTAAATCCACCTATGGTGGTAACCTCATGTCACATCTGTCACGCTCCGTATCAATGGCTTCCAGTCGCGGTTCCCCCAAGTCCAATATTGCCCTCGGTGCGCAAACACCTCGCAAGGCCTTCGAGCTGGGCGTCTCTGATTTCACCTTGACGGGAACTGGTGCTCCCAAGACTCCCGCCAGCACCAAATCCAAGAAGGGGTCTCTCCGCGTCAAGCCCACCAAGACGACAATCAATTATAGCGGCGACCGCTTCATCCCAAACCGAAGCTCAAGCTCAGCCATTGCCAACGCTGGCTCTAGCAAGCTCGATCTTTCTGAGAGACAACGGCCCAAGTCCAGTACTAACGGCTCGTCTGCCCTGGCCTCAGCCGCAGATGACGCTGCCGCTGCCTTTGAGCGGTTAGACTTGAATACCGAGGAAACCGACACTTACACGAAGCCTTCTCCCAATACGGTCGCCTACCAAGACTCGCTCGCCGACGCCTGTGGTGTCAAGCTTAATACTCGTATTTTGGAGTTCAAACCTGCTCCGCCCGAGTCTTCCAAACCTATCGACCTTCGCCAACAGTACAACAGACCCCTCAAGCCTGTCGGCGTCAGCTCTGCTCAGATCCGCAGGCGCATCGCTACTGCTCCTGAGCGTGTACTTGACGCCCCTGGCCTGATTGATGACTACTACCTCAACCTTCTCGACTGGAGCTCCGGCAACCAAGTGGCCATCGGTCTAGAACGCAACGTATATGTGTGGTCAGCGGACGAGGGCAATGTTAACTGCTTGCTCGAGACCAGCCCCGACACATACGTCAGCAGTGTCAAGTGGTCTGACGATGGTGCCTATGTTGGTGTCGGTCTAGGGACGGGCGAGGTTCAGATCTGGGACGTCTCCGAGGGGCAGAAGATCCGCAGCATGTTTGGCCATGATACCCGAGTTGGTGTGATGGGCTGGAGCAAGCATCTTCTTTCCACTGGCGCCCGAAGCGGCCTCGTCTTCAACCACGACGTGCGGATTGCTGAACACAAGGTTGCAGAGCTTGTGTCACACACCTCTGAGGTTTGCGGTCTGGAGTGGCGCTCTGATGGTGCGCAGCTTGCTACCGGCGGCAACGACAACCTAGTTTCCATTTGGGATGCCCGCTCGCTGTCTGTGCCCAAGTTCACCAAGACCAACCACAAGGCCGCCGTCAAGGCGCTCGCCTGGTGCCCTTGGAACATGAACCTGCTGGCTACCGGTGGTGGCTCCTATGATCGTCACATTCATTTTTGGAACTCGACGTCGGGCGCTCGCGTCAACAGCATTGATACTGGCTCTCAAGTGACTTCTCTCCGCTGGAGCCCTCACTACCGCGAGATTGTCAGCTCCTCTGGCTTTCCCGACAACTCCCTTAGTGTCTGGAGCTATCCTACCCTTGTTCGCAACGTCGAGATTCCTGCTCACGAAAGCCGTGTTCTCCACAGCTGCTTGAGCCCAGACGGCCAGATGCTTGCCACCGCTGCTGCAGACGAAAGCTTGAAATTCTGGAAGATTTTCGAGAAGAAGGCTGGCTCGTCGGCTGGCGCTGGCACATCAGGCTCGTCGAGCAAGGCCGAGATGGCCAAGTCCATGACCATTCGATGAGTACTATAGGGCTTCTAACGCCACACGGTAGGTATGCATCTTTTTCCCTTTTCACAGACGAAAGTCTCGTGGGCTGGGCTTGTTCTGTATGCAACGGCGTAGGGGAGTTTCTGTCTGCCCTTCTGCACGTGGTTCGAAAGCGCTTCTCCACGATGAATGAGTACATGGGATTGTCTGGGCGGAAATGCAGCGACAGAATGATACCTCGTGAATGGACATTTTTTCTACTTCGATTTATTAGGGTTTAGGGTCCAGGATAGTTGAATTTGTAACAAAATTGTATTTTGATTTTTAACCGTGGTCAGATTGCTTGTCGGATTGGCTCTTCCTCTTGTCATCGACAAGCGTTAGGCATTCAGGGTATGGAAAAATCAAAACGCCTTCAATGCGTGTGCTATCTTGCAGCACAGAAGATTGCTTCGATCCAGACCTTTTCATTGGTAAAGCATTACCTTGTCCAAGGATTCATCATAAAAAGTCATTGTAACTACTACCTCGTTTCAGCAACAGGCACAGTACCGTCGCAATTAGTACATACAGTGCACCATCAGCGAACTGCCAGCGTGGTGGGCGCTGTTAGTGGGTGGGCGTTGGCCGCTGGAGATGACTAATGCAACCGCCATAGAAAGTGCAAGTTCGCTGGGTGGTTAGCAACTCTCTCCAGTGCACAACCCACCCAGTAAACGGCATCAGCTTACGTATCCCGAAAAGAGCCTCTAGGTGTCTCTCGCAAAACCCGCCTACGATTCTATAATTATCCTTGTTTCCATAACCACTTCGACTACATAGCGACGCTGTTGACGAAACACGGTCGCGCGATCCCGTAAAGTCAGGGCGATTGCAGGACCGCCTGTATCGAGAGCGCAATCACCGAAGCGTCGACCAATCCCGAAATCGCACTTTTTCTCGTCAGAATTCGACAGCCTCCCGTTACCATTGCGCTCAGCACCCCGAACCATCAGACAGCAGCCAGTCTTTGCCGTGATTGCCGCAACGCCAACAGCGGGCCGAGGATCAATTGCGCAGCCAAGTCGACTCTAGCGACCAAGCCGACGACCAGCGACAAACCATCATGTCGAACCAGGCTGTAGGCAATGTCTACCAGACAATCATCGACGAGGTGATCAACAGCTCCCGAGTCGACTTTGAGGAGAGCGGCGTGGAGGAATCGGTGCTGGAGGAGCTGCGCAAGGTGAGCCTGACTCTCTGTTCTTCCCGCCAGTCGGGCCGCGTTTTGGGCCGCGACGGGACCCGATCATTTCAAAATGCATTGCATCCAGCGGCTTCTTCCTTGCAATTTTCCATCGCATCGTCATTCGAGGTTGAGCAGCGACAAGAGGAGTGGTCGTGGCCAAGTCCACGCCGGACCTCTTGCCATCTGTGGGAGACGATGGGACCGAGGGGATGCTCACTGACACAGAAGAGGGGGGCGGCGGGCTGCTGATATTTGGGCCTTTTTAAACCACAAGGACCCAGCCTGTCCTGTGCTGCCTAGCGCCATCGGTACCCGATTGGCTCTTTGCGCAACCTCCCCTCCCATTTCTCGTGTTGCGATCACGTGAAACATGCACATGCATTGTGATTCCTTTGCTTGACTCACATTGTACGCTTTGATCAGCCGACCGATCCCGATGCTAACCAGTATTACAGGGCTGGCAGCAAAAGCTCTCCCAGCTTGACGTCGCTCGTTTCCCATGGGATCCCAGACCAGAGCCTACCCCAGCTGTGGCAGATCAGCAGCCTCCCCAGACCTATGTCCCTCAGCCTCCATTCCCGGGCTCTGCTCCCGCTGCTCATAACGGCGCCGCAGATGGCGCCTACATCAAGCAAGAGCCGGGCGTCAATATCAAGGAAGAGCCCGGCACGCAAGCAGCTGCCGTTCCACAGCAGTACCCTGCGTACGCCATCGATAGTGCTGGTAGTGTCGCCGCAAACAGGGCGGCGCAGCAACTGCAAGCGCAGTATGGAATGCGCGCTGCGGGCTCCATCAACGCCATACAAGATCGCATGGGTCAAGGGCCTCAGCAATCGGGCCAAGCACCGCAGGCCCCGGCCGCAGCTGCTAGCCAAGCACAGCAGCCCAATCCCACCCCGCCGGCTACCGGTCAGCAAGTGCAGAACAACCAGACCGATGGTGCCGGAGACGTAGAGGATGAGGGAGAGGACTTCGAAGGTGTCCTTCTCCGCCGGAGCGACGCCGGCACTCTGGACGAGCTCGGCCGCGTCGACATCGACCGCATGCTCCATTCGCGGATGGCTGCTCGGGCTCGCAGCATGGAAGGCGGCGGCTTGATGCTGCCCTTGAAAGAGGCGACCAAGAACAAGGGCGCCGTGCGCACGAGTCGCAAGGGCAAAGGCGTCGGCGCCTACGATGGCGGAGAAGACGACGACGTGGAGGACGACGAGGATGCCATCAACTCGGACCTAGACGACCCGGACGAGGACCATGACGAGGATGAGGTGGACGACGAGGGTCTCGGCCACATAATGCTCTGCATGTATGACAAAGTCCAGCGCGTCAAGAACAAGTGGTAAGTACAAACAAAATCTCCGCCACACACCCTATCAAAACGACAAGCAGAAGCTAACCCTGAAAAACAGGAAGTGTACGCTTAAGGACGGTGTTCTTACTGTAAACGGCAAGGAGTACGTTTTCCACAAGGCCACCGGTGAATACGAGTGGTGAGAAGCGCCCGGCTTACGAACGGGGACCGCTGCACCAGGTTGGAGGCATCGGAAGGCTGTTCCCCCGGCCTTGTTACAAGGCCGAGGGTGGGAAGTTTTAGTATCGTTGTTTTCGTTCTTATTTTTTTTTGTTTAAACATGACACACGAAATTGGGAGGCAGGAAACGCACTGGAGTTTGGTATTTTTTACCTCTTTTTTTTTTCTTTTCTTCTCGTTTCTGCCAAAAAGAAAAAAAGTTGGCACGGCAGCGTGACATGGGGGAAGGGTGCGCCCAAAAATGGCTATTAAACTCGGTATACTGTTCTTTTTCAAAAATAAAACATCTCTTTTCCCATTCTTTCTCTGCTCTTTCTGTGCCGTGTATGGCGGTTTGTCTAGGGTCCTGGTGAACCTTTGAATGATGGTAGCGCAGTGTTGCAACTTGATCCTACCCGTCTGACAAACGGCCGTGTTTGCCCAAACCAACCCAGCCTAATCTCGGATACGTTTTCCGTCGACATGCAGTCACATCGTAAGGCGGACTAAAGTGGATTTTGCAGTCAGCAGTCCGCCAAGTGATTTAATCTTTCACGGCCCGAAGGACTACAGGATAACGTCGCCGCGCGCGGCTGGATCGATCATGCTTATGGAGCGCTGCGATCAGGAGCCTGCAAAACGCACGCCACACTCCATTAAGAAACTGAGTGCAGGAGCGCCGTCGGGGCGGCTTACAAATCAGTAACAATTTCACGAGAAAAGAATCTTGTCTCATGCTCGTGATGCTGCTGCAAGCAGCCCCTCTGACCCAGGCGGTTGCATCTCAGACGGCATCCGGACGTATTCGGGCACTGGCCCGTATACCTTGCTTGAAGGATTGTGATGGCGTCTCAGACTAATAATAACCATTTGCCGAGGAAAACAACCGCTCATAGCTCGTCACATATGTGGCTTGCATGGGCAGGGCATTCAGAGCACATCTTTTCATGCCGACTTGTTCCTGTTGTCTTGGCATAATCCGCACAGCCAGCCACACAACACACGTATTGTCGCAGGATGATCAAGGGAAAGTTGGTCTCGCCAGGAGGTCTAATCTCGCGGCAAGGTCGGCAAAACAGGCGCGGCATGTAAGACTACCTTGCATGTCGTAAACAGCGCCTGATATTTATTCGTCCTTGCGTTGCCGAGCGCCACACATACAAACACGCATACACACTTGTTTTCCCCTCGCCCTCCATCTAATCCTGCGTTCTGCAAGCCACTTTCATTTCATTTGGATCCTTCGGTAAGGCACTCACAGCATTTCCGAGGGTGGGGGAGTGCACATAATCATAGTAGTGATGGCGATGGAAAGTGAAGGGGGGAGGGGAGGCACCGTTGTTGGGTGTTATTGTCGCATGCGCCATCATGGGAGTGGGTAGCACTCCAAGCCTGTGTTTTCTCTTTCCCCGGAGACTTTTTTTCTTCGATCTTGTCCTGGAGCTCTTGTAAGCCAATGATGTGCTTTGTTGGCCGTTCCTTTCCCCGAGGCTGCAGCCTGATTTTGCACAGACAGCCAGCTGGCAAAACGCCGCCAAGGATGTGGCCCTTTCGATTGACATGTGCGAGCGAGGCTCCCACTAGAACATGAAAAGATTCCTCTTCGGGGCGACATGTAATTTTCCATTGTTCTTCAGCTCGCCCACGTTGTAAGCGCCCGCACAAGAAGATCTCGGCATCCGCCACATGCACACCATGTTCTGCCGCCTGCAGCCCGCCAAGGATTTACATGAAGCAGGCTACGGCGCTGACTACCATCGGTTACCGATAGTCTGGTTTGCCTAGTCGAAGCCCGACGTGGCGCCCCCGGGGGGGCAGCCCGGCGGAGAGTTCGGAGCCGCTGCCAACAACCGGCCTTGGACTGCCATTCGCTATACCCAAGCCCTCCAACTCACAGCCACAAATATACACTGCATTAGCGCATCTGTCAGAGTGAGAATTGGTCAACACAAGGCACTGGCGCGCCTCCGTGGTATTCGCTTCTGGCTCAGCTTCTGGCTGGGCAGGCTGATAGGATCCCTCGTGGGATATGGGCGGCGTTCTGTGCTCGTTTGCCGTTCGTGCCAGCTAATTCGCTGTGCAGTCAATCAGGCAGCGCAGCATATTACCCTCTTCTGGCCAGCTGCGGTCATATGAGGCTATGCTATGAATAACGAAAATGAAGGTGATATTTCTCATGAGTCGTATTCGGTACGCATCTGCGGGCCTCGTCATGGTGAGACCTTACGAGTCCTGAGTAGGGAAGCGTCGAGAATGGGGAGAAGGCATATGCGGCAGGGTAGAAATTAGTTGCAAGTGATGATAGCTGTACTGCTGTATATTGCGGGACGGTATACATCCCTTGGAGATTGTCATCTTGTAGCGACAACATGCCAGCACATGGAACTAACAACTTCGCAAAAAGTCGAAAGACGGCTGTCGTGGTCTTGGATGGGAAACGCAACTGCGGTTGAGATTAGCAAATGACGCAGAATGCTGTGGCTATAGCGAACGAGCCTGTGGACATGTGCCTTGGGTGCTGCCTCATAGACCTGCGTGGACTGATGTCGCATCAAGTAGGCTTACGTCGCTCCCTCCAAATGCGGAAGTTCACAAAAGATGGTGAACAGCAACGTCACATCAAGTGCATTGGGCCGCAGCGTAAGAGGGTATTCTTCACCGCCTCGCCTCGGTCTTGTTCTTGTTGCCGCGGGGCTCTTGCCTTGCTGCCGTACATTGTTGCGCTTGGCACGAGGCCAACAAGGCGTCACTGGCGCAAGCACCCCGCCGAAAATGGTCACGCTTGTCGAGAGGGCCTCTCTCTCTGGCTGCATGAGACCTATGCTGCAGCCGTGCTGCACCAAGGCGTGGATGGTGCGGTCGTCCGAGTCGTTCGTGAACTTTGGGGTGGCGGCGGGGTTCCTCGGTGCATCCTGGTCCCTCGGTGTCCCTCCGGCCCACGAGTGGGAGAATGGGAATTCATCATCATTGGCCCTGATAAACGGGTGGTGAATAAATGGCGGTCTTGCCACGTCGCGGTGCGGCTTTGACGAGGGTTCGAGTCATGCTTGATAGTGAAAAGCGGTGGGACGGTCGATTAATACATGGTAGGAGAGCACCGGTCAAGGCGGCTTATAGTTGTAGATGTAGAGAATATGTCCCTTTCGAGAGATTTGTTGAGAAGGGTCGTCCAAACCACGGGCCGTTTGCGCTGATGTGGCAGGCATGGCGCAGTATCAAAATCAAATTAGGCACTCCGGAGACTTTGTGGCCGGCAGTTCCAAACATGGAAACTCCGATCCGTAAGTTGAGAAGCGAAGCTTCAAAGTACGAAGCTGTGTACTGGATAAGTACTGGTGGTAAGTAGTAGGGAGGGAGGGATGGATGGAGGGAGGCACTCACTCGGTTGAGAGAATGGGGCAGCTCGATGGCAATGCCGAGTCCCACCAGCACTGAAATCGCAGCTAGTTCTATGGGAAGCATTCTAGTATGCCATTGGCTAGTCCGCCTGAGGAATTAATATGCTCATATTACAGTCGGAAATCTTGTATAGATCTATTCTGCGACAATCTCCCCCGTTTGCTCCCAACAGTTACTTGTGTTGATGGAATCCACTAGAAGGAACCCTTGGCCTCCTCGCGCTTGCGTGCATCAACCAAGTACGTATAGAAGACGATGTTATACAAGTTATTCGGACCGACGGTATGACCAAATCTTTTGGGTACAGCCAAGGCGGCAAACCTGGTCAGCTCGACCGTAGCAATGCCATTCTACAGGCCACTCTCTTGTACAGATACAAATAAGCTATCGCGAATCCGACGCGGTTACTCTGGCAGTGGACCACAGCCCCAGGGCCTTTTGTGACAAGGCGTGTACATGGAAGATGGAGCAGTTCAGCTATGGAGACGAACAACTGTCATGTCGTGTTCGGGGACCTCTGGCCAACCGGGTGAGCTGTTTCTGGTGGCATTTGGCGCTCGTGGGGGGTCACTGACAGCGGGCCAGGAAGCCGTAAAGGATGGTGTCCATGCATGTTCTCTGAAAGTGCTGGTAACCAAGGCGAAATAATTCACCAAATGCAGCCGACGGTTGTCTTCTCCGGGGACACCGATGGTCCCGCACAAACCACCAACGCTGCCCTTGTCGCCAGGATGCGGGACATTTCTTGCTTGCAATCTGGGTTAAATACGTTCTGCAAGGCAAAGGAAGAGGAGCGTTCAACAACGACCGCAGCAACAGAATCAGTCTGATGCAGCGCGCGGCTAAGCAGGTGGCCAATTCATGGGCCAGCAATCAGACGTGCCTCGAGCAACGCAGAGGGGAGCCGCCCAGTGTCTTACGAGGGGGTGAAGGAGGGAGGGACAGGTTTTGACACTGCATAATGCGTGGAGACTTGTTGCAGCGAGCGCTTACAGAGAGTGCATCACGGCAAAGCTGCCGGGCGGCTGACGAGGAGCCATCCATAGATGGAACAAACCGGCAGGATTAACCGCTGTCGAGTCGTGGGGTCCAACAAGCGGCATAACGATGGGCGAGAAACATGCAAAGGATCTAGAGAAGAAGCAGGGAGATGATGGACGCTGCAGAAGCATACAAACGCCACTCACTGATGATGGGCTCGAACTGCAGTCTGCACGCACGCCCCTCCACCTTGCCCTGTTGACTGGCGACTTACATGACCGTTGCACGGTGCACCCCACGTACGCCCGCTGTAAATGAATGGCGATACTTTTGTACTGTCAATGGAACTCGCAGGTCGACGGGCAATACAGCAGTATAATGATAGGCCAGACTGGCAATACTTTGCATGTGGCGGCGTTGTTAGACGCCTCTTCTGTAACGACTGTGTGGAGTGGAACAAACAGCAGCCATGAGTTCTGGATTCAGTGCTAGGAGCAGGTATTGGTGAGAAGACGGGTACACGTGGCCCTCTGTTATCTCGGTTGTTTCTAACTACAGTAGTTAAAAACAGACGCCAAAAACGGCTGTTTTAACGTCTCAGGCTCCTCGGCTTCAATTCGCCGAAGCAGCGAGCAAGACCCTGCGGTAAACAAAAGCGCACGAGGCACGAGGCTGGCAGCTAGTGGCATTTGCCAAGGACCAGGGGCGGGGGAGATGGCAGCGGCATTGTTGATTGATTGACAGGTAAAATGAGGGCGAGGCCCAGGGTGACATAGGAGGAGGAGGAAATTTTTCATCTCGCTCTCGCAACTCCAGGAAGAAGTGGGTTGGGCGCTGCGAGCCGCTCGCGAAAAAGAAAAAGAAAAAAAAATGGCGGCATATGACTTTGGTTGAGGCTGACTCTTGGACTCTTCTATACTGATCTCTAGCTCCGGCACATACTACTAGTACCGGATAAGCTACTCCGAAGACTATTAACTGGCATGAACCGACTATAGAATTGTAACTAGTGTCCGAGACCCAATTGTCCCGGTTGATATTGGCCTGGAGTAGATAGCGGAACAAATGTCATCGAGCGGCCAGCAGAAGGCAGAGAGAAGCGAGGCTTGGGTAGTGCGGGATGGACGGGCACTAGCAGCGCCTACCCGGAGCCGTCCGTCGACAACGGATGGAGAGGAAGAGACATCTTCATCTTGAGGCGTCTAGGCCAACAAGGCGTGACGACCGGGGGGACAACTGCACGCACTTTGACCACCACCACCACCACCACCACCACCACCACCACCACCACAGTCTTGGAACGAGCCTCGAGTCGTGGCCACCGCGCCCAGGCCGGCCGGCGGAGGGTGACCGACCCGGCTGTCAGAATGTGGCGCAGGCAGATGTGATGTTATGAGAGACAGGGTTGGTGGGGGGAGGACCGGCCGGCGGCCGAGGGAGCTTTGAGGTCTGCGATGGGTTAAGAGGAAGCGAGAGAAGAGGAATGGAACCTTCTTTCGGTGGGGGGCGCAAATGATGGGCGCATTATTTGGTGATAGTTATGTGATTGATTGATAGTGGGCGCGCCCCCTTTTCCAACAAGTGGCTACCAGGGGGATTTTCACCGTTTGTTCTAGCCCTATTCTTTTCCATCGCCGCTTATCAACTCGATACGAAATGATAACTTGGCTAAACTCGTTATTCCATTTCTGAGGTTGCAGGGGCTCTGGATTGGCCGAGCGAGTCAAGACTTCGGACTTGTACAACTTGGTGGCGTTGTCAATACTGAAGCAACTAATAATTACTGGTTACCAGTATCATTCTGTGCAGAGTACTCGGTACATGAAGCTGTGTAAGCGTCACTGTTTATTCTCGGTGTGTCTGCCTTGTGATTTGACAGCAGCCCGCCCCTCCCCCTCCCCCCTTCCTATCCCTAGCCTTGCGCCTCCTTTCGAGGCTGCATTGGCCAGCTCTGTAATTCGTGTTGTAATTTGTGCGGATGGTGTACTTATTTATACGCAGTCGCCCGGCTGCAGCGATGATCCATGGCCGGGATTGCCCACCTTGGGCACTTTTTGTAATGGGGTCGTCTCCGTCTCCAATGCTCCATCAGTTTAGCTGCCCAGTCTCGTAGGGCCAGAACAGGCCAGGACAAACAGAAAGCCGTCTTTTGAACCTGCAAGGGTCTCGGAAATTTATCTGTTTCCGAGTCTATGTAGATAAGGCATCTATTCCATTCTCAGATTCCTTTTTCCGGACCTCCCAATTTCACGTAACCCAAGTCCACCCGTAGCTGCACCTAGGGCCTAGGGCGACGTTGGGGGCTCGCCAACTCGGCATGCATGCAGCAATCAAGCACAGGGTGCATCGCCTTCATCTGTTCTATTTTCTTCTCCCATCGTTGTTGTTGTCGTTGACTTCACTAGCTGAAACCTAGTTTAGTTTTACTCCAGTCTGCTAAACCATCCCACCAATACGATGGGCGTGGCCGCTACTGCAGGCGTTTTTAGTATTCGCGCCGTTCTGGTGTCCAACGGCGGCTACTCTAGTACAAGGGCAATCCGTACATAACACAGCATGTAGCTGGTCTTGACGTTGGGCAGAGTTTGTGTGAGACCTTTTACAAAGCCTACAATACTGTCTGTTATGATACACTGGTGTACTGTTGTATGCCCCTTCTGTACCTCTTCTGTGCTGCTTCTGTGCCACACCACTGACCTGACTGTATTTTCCGCCCCCAAAAAGCCCTCAACTAGATGAGGGGGTGGATGCAAGGAAGCCAGGGAAGAAGGGCGGCGTTCTCCCATGTTCGTTCTCCCATATTCGCTATATCATAATGCCAGCATTGATATTGTTGATTGGTTCGGGGCCTAGTTTCGTTTCGTTTCACGGTCAAACGTATGGAATATATGAGTCTTGGGGAAGGACGACAGATGTTGATTATTACGAAAGTAGTGATTTCGCTGTAGACTCTGTTGAACCTTGCCCTGGCAGAGAGAGAGAGAGAGAGAGAGAGAGAGAGAGAGAAAGAGAGAGAGAAAGAGAGAGAGGGAGAGAGAGGGAGAGAGATAGCTCCCGCTGTTGTGTGACGCTTGGCACATGGAGATGGGTGCCAGGTGCCACGCCGCCATGCAACTAACTGACTGTACAGTTGGCCAACAGGGCAAGCAATGCTGTGTACTGTACTCTATAATCGGTAGAGAAAAAGAAAAATGATTGTGATTGCTTGTCAATGCAGGCACGCACTGCAGAAGGATCCCCACGTGGGAAGAGGACTCTGCGGCTTGTCGTCTTGTCCTTGGGTCCTCCATCGCCAGCCAGCGCCAGTAATACAGTACCTAAAAGCCTCCAATCCCACTAACCAACCGCCTGTAAGCCAATGCCCCCGGTACGGTACGCCTACACCCAGTACGCCTACACCCAGTATGCCTACACCCAGTACGCCCACCCCCCTTGTCTCTCATCACATCCATCGCTTCCCCTCGTCTGCCCACAGTGCTCCAGGTGCTTCCCACCTCCCGGCCACTTGCCTCTTTGCAGACAGCTGATTACTGACCTAACTAGTACCCGGAGGTAGTAAGTACGTACTGAACGGCCGCCTGTCCTACAACTGGCCGGGCCGCCCACGCGCCACAAACTCCCCAACGATTCTTTCTACCAGCAGTACTCGGCGCTAGGCCAAAACCTCCAACGCCGCCGTCGGCCAAAAGTTATGGGAACGAAACCGACCAGCCTGTCTTGACTGCTTTGGGAGGGTTGGTTTCTCGTTTGCATATTCATCTTTTTTTTTTTTTTTTTCGTATTAGCTCGAAGCAAAGTCTGCCTACCTGCCTAGCCGGCGTGCCTGCCAAGATCAACGACCCGGTAGCCTCGCCGTTTGTCGTTCGTACCTTCCTTGTCCAGTCTCTCGCTACATGACGTCGTCACCCCCCTTGAATCCAAGTACCAGCGGCTCTTTATTCCTTGCTTCATTCCCAATATTGGGGGCTGCTCATGTCGCTCGCGCGCGTACATTGCCAGCCGCATAACGACTGTTAACTAATACCCAGTTACAGGGTCGAGTCGCCAGGCTCTCGTCCTCCTCCGTCCGTCCCTCCAGCTCAGGCCAAGCCCAGGCCAGACCAGGTCAGCCCAGGTAGAACCACAGAACCACAGGCAGCCAGGGCTTGTTTGGGGTCTCAGGTCTCACACAAACTTGTCAGTCCGTCAGTCCGAATCGCCTGTCTACTACACTACTGGTACTGGTACTGCCACTGCTACTGCTACTGCTACTGCTACTGCTACTGCTATTGCTACTGCTACTGCTACTGCTATCAATCACTGTAGCCAGTATTTAGCCGCCGGAAGCGAAATCAAGAGACAAGGAAGCTCTCGCCTTCCTATAACGTCGCCAAATACCCGCCCTGCTCCCAGATGAGGCTGCAGCAAGGCACAAGCCAATTATTATAACTCATGCATTCATCTCATCATGGTAAGTACGTTCAAGACCCTGTCGCCCGCGCTTCCTTCCTTCCATCCATATCCTCTCCTCTCTACTATTGCCTTGCCTTACCTTGCCTTGCCTTGCCTTTGATGGCCCCCAATCCGTCAACGCCCAACATCTACCATGCTATACTATACCATGCCATACCATGCCCCTTCCTTCATATCCGGCCTCTCTCCTTCCCAGCGCCTCTTCATGCTAGGCGGTTGTGGGGGACCTCGTCAAACCCACTCTCCAAGACAGCGAAGCCAGGCCGCCGCATCAAGCGGCCAGGCAGAGGCCGCAGGCACTCAAGACAGGCAGACAGACGGGCAGACAGACGGGCAGAAATACCAAGAGACCGAAACTGCTGGCCGCAGGGGACCAGGCCGGCCACCCTTGTCCCTGAGATGCGCGGCTTCAGAGCCAAACAGAACGAGCATAACAACAACAAAAACAAAGACAACACACACATACGCATGATACATACGCGAACACACATACACACACATACACGCCTACACGCACGCACATATACACAGACATGCAGAGAGAGACACATCCATCCATCCATCCACATACGCCATGGCTCCACGCTCACAGCCGTCTTGGGCAACCTACCATGCCTAAAACTGCGTCTTAGTACCCAGGTAGGTAGGTAGTACTTGAATTGCCCAAGTCGGGCCTACTGGGCTGAGTTGGATTACTATGCTGACCGGCTAAGGCCGGATATGCCTGCCTGACGGCATTCACACCTCTCACACCATGCTTACTCGTTACTTGTCTGTCATCTGGCTGTCTGCGTGTCCGTCCATCTTACATTCATCAATCAGTACAACAGACACCACCCACACGCGGCAAACTCTACACATTAACCACACCACCACTACCAACAGCATCCGTAACCCTGTACATGTCTGGTCTGTACATCTGTCTGGTCTGTACATCTGTCCGGTCTGTACATCTGTCCGGTCTGTACATCTGTCTGTCTGTACACCTGTCTGTCTGTACACCTGTCTGTCTGTACACCTGTCTATCTGTACATCTGTCTGTCTGCCTATCTGTTTGTCTGGGTTGGATTCGAGGCCAGATATCCCCCCCCCCCTGTCCACCTTCCCACCTTCCCGCCGACGCCCTACCAGCTCGCTTTTGGTTCTCCTCGTTAGCGCCGCTTGATCCTGTCTCTCTCTGGTCGTTGTCTTTGCTTGTCTCTAGCCTTGCTTGCTTGCTTGCTACTGAGAGAGATATCGACCCAATAAAAACAGGAAAAAAAAACAAAGGAGGACATGGTTGAGTATTAAGACTACATCACCATCCCCATTACCTCTCTCTCTGTCTTTTCCTTCCTTCTTCCCTTGACCAACCTCGCCTCAGTCGTCTTGCCTTGCCTGGCCTTGCCTTGTCTTACCCACCTTCCCTACTGGATTCAACTCGCACCTGCTCTTGCCCTGTGTTAACACCAAACCACGTCCCACCACACCAGCTTCATGACATGACCTTGGCCTCTTCGTTTCTTCTTGTCCCTCGTCCCGGCTCTTGATGCCACTTTATCTGCAGTCTCTACCGTCTTGTTTCAGTACCGGGGCTTGTTGGCTCCTGCATGCATTTTTGCTCATCGCACTTGGCATTGTATCCCCTGCCTTGCCTTGCCGTCAGCTTTCCTACACATGTCCACGTCCACGTCTACATCCACGCCTACATCCACGTCTACTACATCTCTCATACGTTTTCCTCATTCAGCAAGCATACCGACAACAATCGCCCACCGCTCACTCGCCCACTTGACGTCTTCGATTCGAACCAGTCAATAGCAAGACTATTATATTTGGCTGCCTGCCGACTCTCCTTGTCAAAAAATAGCCGTCGTCGTCTCACCGGCCGCCTGTGCAATTTCTATAACGCTGGACTGCCGCTGGTGGCCTGTTTGGTGTGTCACCAAGACTCAGACGACGACTGCCCAGCCGGGTAACGTCATTAACGTTGTGTCCGTCGACACTTGATTTGGAGAGGTATCAGCTCCAGGTTACCTCGCATCCGGTAGCACGTCAAGCACCAAGCTCTCGGGCGACAAAAGTAGCCCCGTGGTGACTATTTAAGCAGACTCTTCCCCTTGTTGTTGACTATCATCAGCAGCAGCAGCCGACTCTTCTTCTTCTGCTTCTTCACCATCACCACAAACCATCACCATCACCATCACCATCAACGTCCAGTCCCCAGAGGCACTCCATCTTGAGACGGCAAAGAAAGGAAGAAAGTGGGTGGGTGCATATGCGGGTGCATTGGTGCAGTGCAGCAGCCCAACTTGTCAAGTCCGAAAATCTCCACCGCCACATTGCCCCAGGGCCCTCAGCGAGGACACTTCTGTAAGTACTGTAATAGCGGCGTCTGATGAGTTCACTTCAGCCCATCCTCATTCCCTGCCTGCCCTTGCTGTCTTCTCCTGTCCTTTCGTCCTCATTGGCCCACTATCACTTCCCGCGCGCCTCGACTGCCCTTCCGGATTCCCAACTCTCGTCTGCTCTCACTCTTACACTCACTCACTCTCACCCTACGCCATCACCGGTCATCCTCTTCACCTACCTTGCCGCGCCGAGCTGCTCCATATCCTTGCCTGGCCTGCACTCCTGCACTTCACCCTCCCGATAGCTCTCTCAACACCATCCTCTCCAGGCCCTTCGACCCGCAGGCTCCTTCCAGTCTACAGTCGCGGCCTCGATTTGACCCAGACAAGGCTCTCCAGTCTCACCCTACATGGTGCTTCTGCCGCGGTCCCTTGGCCGTCATAGTGTTGCCACTATTCCTCTCTTTGCAGAGCAGATGCCTTCTGAGGCGTCTCCAGCCCACTTTCCCTTGCCGCGGTCAGGTCCCTAACACTTCGTTGTGTTATTCTCTCAAGGAGAGAGCCTGTGGTTCGTTCGGCCACGTGCCTCATTCCGGGATCATTACAGTCTTGACTCGTCTCGAACACTACGGCGTCCTCCATTGGGCTTGTGGGGTTGGCGGTTCCTCCGTTGCAAAAACTGTTTTAACTCTTGTCGTTGTTCCAACTAGGAATCTTTTCCGATTACCTGATTGATACTCATTTTTGTGGTAGCACACCTTCTGACCGTTGCCAGTTAGCCCATTTCATTCTTGTTGAGAGATATACTTGTCAAGAAACGACGAATAAAAGGCTACCATGCCACAAGAAAGCCAGTTAGTTCCTTGTGTCGATTGCATTTCCGATTGCCGAAAGCACCTCAAGTCTAACTGATCTGCAGAGAAGTGCCCAGGCCTGCGCCGCAGCCTGAATCTACTGAGCCGCAGGATGAATCTACTGCGCCGCAGGGTAGATCTAAGACATTAAAAGAGGTCTTCTACAAGTACGGACGATACTACGGAAGTGTCAAACCCGAAAAATACAAATTTCCCATCGACGAGGTATGAAAATATGAACCGACCCGTGGAACAGCAGCAATAGTCGCATGTATCTAATTCTCAAACCACAGGAAGAAATGGCTCGCTATGACCTGTTCAACAAAATTTTCCTCATGGCTCGCAACGACGCTATTTTTTCATATCCCATGCAAAGTTTGAGCCCCCGAGTGATGGATCTCGGCGGCGGAACTGGTATCTGGTCCATTCTTCTGTCGGACAAGTATGCACCAGTGTGATGAGACTCGCTTCTAGTACTGACAGTTTGCGTGTAGCTACTTGCCAAATGCAACGATCCAATCCGTCGACCTCCACAGAGTCCAGCCACCCGAGTATGCTAGAATTGCCGGCCACTCATGCCTATTTTCTGTCAGCTAACTTGAAGCTAGAATTCCCCCCAACGTAACAATGACCACGGCCGATATCGAAGAACCCTCGTGGGAGACGCTATTCACAGACTGTGATTTGATACACATGAGATTGATGTTAGGCGCTATCCATAACCCCGCATGGCCCCATATCTATCGGAAAGCATTTGAGTATGTTCTGTCCTGTCCCGTGGTTAAGCTGGCGCTGGAGAGGCTGACTTGAACAGGCACACGACCCCTGGCGGCTATATTGAACAGGTTGAAATTGATTGGCTGCCCGTAGTGGATGGCCTCAACACCCCGGTGCACCTTTTGAAATGGGCCACCGATTTCCTGGACGCCATGGACAACTTTCAACAAAGCGCGAGAGTGAACTCTGAGCGTGTGAGAGCCATGATGGAGGCAGCTGGCTACGTCAACTTTCAGGACCGCACTATTCGCCTCTATCTTAATCCGTCGACTGCCAATCCTGACGTAAACTATCTCGCCCGCTGGTTCAACGCATGCCTAGTTTCAGGGTTGCATGCGATGAGCCTGACACCCATGATTGAGGGGTTAGGCAAAACGATTGACGAAGTCAAGGCGCTTTGCAAAAAAGCAGAAGATGATACCCTCGTTCTAGAGAAGCGCGTGTATTGTGTCATGTAAGTTGTGCTGTTGGTTGGCAATATGCTATCGTTGAGTGGAAGACTAACTGCTTGCCCTGCATGGTCAGGCACATCTGGACGGCAACAAGGCCGACGCACTAAAGTGCAATTTTGATACATCAAGTCGAGGCTACGGGACTCTTGGTTTCGGCGGAATTACTCGGAGAGGACTAGAGGGGTCGCCTTGGCATCATTGGGTCGTGTTATTTTGGTAGGGGGATTATCCAGTTGCGTTATGCAGGGCAAGAGCGGTCAGCCGGCACGCCTTTGCCTGGACGCAGCGAGATGGAGATAACGGGTATTCTTTACTTTCTTGCTAGCTTCATTTCTAATACAGTGGCTTTTTTAATGCGATGGATGATAGCTCGAAAACCGACCTGTACTTGCTTCCTCCACCGGTACTACTACGACGAGTTGTGCAGCTGACTGGCTCTACAACGCGTATCAGGCAAATACAGAGGTAATAGGTGACGACGGCGCTGCTGTAAGGCTGCTGAATGGTGCTGAAGGGTGCCGCAGTGCTGCCCATGAATCAAGGAATGGTTTGCTTTTGTGGATGCGACACCGTGGCCATTCTTATTGGTTGTCGAGGAGCGTAGGTTTCGGCATGGCCAGCCTGTCATTGGCTGTACCAGACTGTCGGGTCGGCCCCATGGGGCTCATCATACAGTACACCACCCGAGCCCCGTCATGGGTCCTGCTGCGAGGACGTCAAATCGACGATGAAGTCGCTCTAACCGTCTAGACTTCAGCAAAAACCCTGTCCGATGAGGTAGGATGAAACTGTACACGTTGATGGATGGACCGACTGCTCGGAGGCGGGGGCGGTGGATGACGAGGAGGACAAGGGAGGGGGAGACTCACGCGTGGGCTGCGTGATGGGGAGAGAGATAAGGAGATTGCGTGTTAAACAGCGTGTGTAAATGATGGACAGAGTGGATGGATGAGATGAGGAGCGTATTGGGGGACTTGGACAGGCCTCATCGGGCCTGGTCTGAGGAGGGCCTTCATGACGGGGGTGGGGGGGAAGGCAGAAGGAGACCTGGTAGAGCGGGTGGTAGGTTTGAATTTCAGCACGTGCTCCTTCGTTTCTGGGACGTTTTGAGGGTTGCGCTCGATGCAGCGCAGGAAAACACACACTCGAATATCGGGTGGTGGCAGAGTCTCTGCATGCCGAGCGCTGCTGGGCGGCGGCCGAGGATGAGGGTGGTTTGAGCGGGAGCAAATGTTGGGGAACGCGGCAACAAGTCAACGCCCAGCAGAGAGAGAGAGAGAGAGAGAGAGAGAGCTGCGCAATTCTACGACGTGGCTGGAGTTGTTCAACATCTCATGATGGAACTTGGTAAGAAAGGACAAAAAGCTCTCGACAGAGCCGGATGCCTCCAGACAAGTACAAACTCCACTCACAAGAACATTACTCACTCCGCACAACATTTTACAACCAAGACTTGCACACCATCACTGTGAATTCACGGCCAAACACCTTCTTTTTTCTCTCAAGTCTGTTGTATTTGGTAGCCGTGTCCCAGACTCTATGTCGTTGCCTTTTCTTCTGCTCCGAGGTTGGCTTCCAGCTATGCCGTCTGATGTACAATGAGGTTTCTTGTGATACAAAGGAAAAGAGGTAAAATGTAAAAAACAGGGATCCCGGAGAGGCGGCCAGGTGAACGAGTGCCTTGCGCCGCCTCTCCTCTATCCGGGGTTCCCGCCAACAAAAGTCGTCCCATCCATCCATCCATCCATCCGTCCGTCCGTCCTCTGACTTTTTCGGTTCTATTCTTCGCGAAATTCGTTCCAATCCAGACACGGCGGAAAACAAAGGCGACCAAACTACTTCAATACCAAGGCCGAGGGAAGCAAAGCTACCAATCTTGATGGACAACATTCCTCGACTTCAGCGCTTGGTCGTGCCGTCCATCCAGAAAAGTCTATGGCTGCGAGGTATGTTCGTCCGCGTTCTTCGTTCTTCTTTCTTTAGTGGTGGGCGGCGACCTCGCCGTGGTAGCCGACGAGCTTGAAGCGGCCGACCATCTCGCCGACGGTGAAGAAGCCGAGGCACTCGGCCAGGACGACGCCGCCGGCGACGAGCTGGGCGGCGCCGAGGCCGCGGACCTGCTGGATGATGCTCTGAGGCGAGACGGAGCGGGTGCGCAGCCGCGTCCAGAGGTTCTGGTAGGTGGTCTGGAAGGTGGCCATGGAGCTGCGCAGGATGTGTGGTTAGAATCGCCCCCATTGACCTCGTTGGCTTGTCTTTTTTCTGGCTGGAGGGGAGAAGGACTTACGGAGGGACCATCTTTTGGCCGTGGAAGACGAGCTTGGACAGCTCAAGGCCGACCTTGCCGTAGTAGGTGACGAACGGAGTCTGGGCTGTGGCGGAGTGTTAGCCGGTCGCTTCTGGCCGGGCGGCAATTCGAGAGAGGGGGG
>NW_017387313.1:747502-749524 GCF_001636725.1 Cordyceps fumosorosea ARSEF 2679
CGGCGGGCGGCGACGCGCACCGGGGCGGCGCGGAGGACGGGGCGGGCGAGCGAGGAAGACATCGTTTTCGGTGATGTGTTCTGCCAGGCAAAGGGGCGGTCGCGGAGAGAGCAGGCGGAGCGGGAGGAGTCGACCTGGGGAACCTCGTGTCGAAAAAGGGCTCGGTGATGAATGGGCCAATTGATGCCGACAGAGGCGCTCGGAGAGGGTGGCGGGATGGCGAGTTGGGGATGAGTTGGATGGCTGGCTGGTGAGAGTGAGGGAGAAAAAAAAAGAGCTCGGGAAGAGTCGTTGCGGCTCCCCGACGGTTCCTGGATTGCCGGCTGCTGATTGGTGGCTTGGGATGTGAAGGGAGCTAAGCCGTTTCGGGAGTGAGGGTGGTGAGCACATGTGGTGGTGGCTGTAGATAGGAAGCTTTGATGATTTCAAGATGCTTTTGGAAAAGAAAAAGAAAAAAAAACTCTAAATTGATGAGCTATCAGTTAATGATTATTAAATCTCGCTCTCTACTGTGGGTTTGCGGCAGTGTTTTTTTCTTGAAGCCCAACCAGGCTCGTGAATGGCTGTAAATAGCCCTGATTGGGAGGCCAGCAGCTTTCTCAAGCAATGGCTGGCGAGATTTCCAATTGACTCAAAATTTGAATAGATATGTACTCATTTAAATAGCTGGTTAAAGTTTTATATTCTTGTGCATTGATTCAGTAAGTGCACTAGAAGGTCGTATACAGCCTTCACAGAAGTGTCCCCATGTACACCAGCAGATATCTAACCAACGAACTACTTGTCCATTCACCATTGATTACACCTCTTGTCGGAGTTGAGTTGATTTTATCTCTAAATTTCGCTTTGCAATTCCCGATACGGCATGCAGTCAAATCAAGGCATGGATGTGATGATTGCTGGCCAAGTATATACAGTCAAGTCTGCGTACGGACAAAAACGCCTTGCCCTTCTCACATTCTTGTTTCTTTCCCAACGCCTCACACCACCACCTCAGTCGAGGCTCTGAATCATGACCTTGATGGCACCGCTCTTAGGGTCCGCCGCCGTCTCGAACGCCTTGACAGCATCCTCGAGCGGGAAGCGGTGCGTCACCAGCGGCGCCAGGTCGACCACCCCGTCACGCAGCACGCGGATGGCCCGCGGCCACGTGTTGCAGTACCTGTACTGCAGCTGGACGTCCACCTCGCGCACCGACGCGCGCATGAACGGGAACTTGATCTCATCCCGCCCAACACCGATCACGAAGACCTTGCCGCCGAAGCGCGCCGCCCACACCGCCGCCGCGACGCTGGACTCGGCCCCCGTGCACTCCATCGCCAGCGCCGGCTCCGTGCCCCCAAACGCCTCCTCCACGATCCGCCGGCCCTCCTGCTCGGCGCTCAACCCCGGCTGGACCGAGTGCGTGACGACGCGCGGGCACACGCTCTTCGCGAACGCGAGCCGCCCCGCGTCAAGATCGGTAATGACCAGCGGCGCGGCGCCCGCCGCCGCGCAGCACAGCAGCGTGACCAGGCCGATCGGCCCGGCGCCGCAGATCAGCACGGGGTCGCCGAGGCGCGGCCCCGCGGCGCGCTGCAGCGCGGCGAGCGCGACGCTGAGCGGCTCGAGGAGCGCCCCTTGCTCCCAGGTCAGCCCGTCGAGGCGGTGGCACCAGGCGGCCGGGTGGTTCACGTAGCGGCGCAGCAGGCCGTGGACGGGCGGGGTGGAGAGGAAGGCGACGTTGGGGCAGCCGTTGTAGCGGCCGGAGAGGCAGGGCTCGCAGGCGTGGCAGACGACGTTGGGCTCGACGGCGACGCGGTCGCCGACGGAGAGGGTGGTGACGGAGGGGTGGGCGGCGACGACCTCGCCGGCGGACTCGTGGCCGAGGATGTGGTCGCCGGTGACGACCATGGGGCCGATGCAGCCGGCGTGCCAAAAGTGGACGTCGGAGCTGGGAAGAAAAGGAATCGAGTCAGTAGTGTTCTCTTTCTTTCATTCTCTCTCTCCTCCTTTTTTTTTTTTTTTTTTTTTTTTTTTTTA
>NW_017387313.1:749575-807188 GCF_001636725.1 Cordyceps fumosorosea ARSEF 2679
TCCTTTTTTTTTTTTTTTTTTTGTCTTTTCTTTCAGAACCCATCTTCGGAGACGTACCCGCAGATGCCGGTGCTGCGAATGGCAATGGTGACCTCGCCCTCCTTGAGGTCGGCGCCGCTCCGGACGCTCTCGGCGCTGGGGCTGGCCTCGGCGAGCCACAGCTCATGCTTGGGGTTCGTGTAGACGCCGACGTTGGGCTTGAGCTTGGCGGTGCCGTTGGCTGAGGGACTCATGGCGGGGGAGAGTCTCGGAAAGACAATCTGGTGATGTCAGGTTGCCGTGCAAGAGAGATGAGAAAGAGGTGTAAACCACGACTTGGATGAAAACGAATGCTTTTTATACCTGGCGGGCTTGGTCGTTGACTCCAGCTTTGGAGAGGGGAGGAGAACGGCCCGCGTATGCGCACGAATCGGAACGAGAATCGATGAGGGTACGTAAACTAGTTTCATGAACAAGCTTCCCATTCCCTCATTTTCGGAATCATCCCCCGCTTTATTAGTTCAAGGCCGCCACCGACCTTTGGCTCCCCCACCATCAAACCAAACCTAGAAGCGGTTTCGGGGAAGTTGGCGCCAGTCGGCCGGCCGAGTGAGATGCGAGAAGAATGTGGGGGAGATGGCCGGGACTGCCGCGCCAATCACAGCCCGATGGCTGTCGAGGCGGCGAAGACGGATGTGAGTGATGTTTGGCGGCGACGAGGCAAACAGGAATTATTAGCGAGATACGTAGGCAATATACTAGATGCAACTGTACTTTGGCTGCCTTTCAGGAACATCATACTCGAAACTATGGTAGAAAATTTATCCAATTCAGGCCCTTGGCGGTCTCAGTCTGTACATGGGCGACTCGGGGACGTTGACGTCGTTTCCCCGAACAACCAGACGCCAACTCACCAACCCGCAGCGAAGCGCGGGGAAAGGCCAACCTGTCTTGCAATTGGGGAGACTTGCATTCATAGCCTGGTGCAATATTTACATAGACCATATAAAGATCATGGTAATAAGCATGCGAGCAACTGAGAAAGGGGGGGGGATGAAAATGCGCCTTGGGGTGAGGTAGTCAAATCTATCAGGCGACTTCAGCCACGGCGGTGGGACAGCACAGGGTCACACAAACAATGATGAAAAAGAGGCGGGATCGTGGGGGCGAAATGCGAACTGTATAAGCAAACGACACCACATGCGCGCAGCATGAGGCCATCTACAAAACAGCCGTTGTCGAACAAAGCCGCGGGTGCATACATACATGGACTCCTCCTCCTCCTCCTCCTCCAAAATCGCCCGCGCGGGGATTCGCGGTCTTTGCATTATTTTCAAACCATCCTGCGGCCCTTGACTCGAATTGGTTTCGGGCCATTTTTTTGGTCCATCTTTTTTTGACCATGTGCGATCGAAGCTTCTCCTCCTTTTTCTCGCGTATAGACTCGAATGAGCGACGTCGACGTTTTGTGTGTGTGTGTGTGGCACGGACGGCTTTACTTCCCCATCCGTGCTCGGTTGTCCGTGCCGCTCCTCTCTGTCTCTGCCCAGTCTTGTTTGTTCTCGTCCAGCCACCAGGCACAGATACAATAGAGAAGACACATTGTTTTTTGTAAAAAAAAAAAAATTTTAATGAAAAAAAAAGGTAAAAAATCTAGGCATGCCTACTAAGCTCAGGGTCGCCAATATAGGGACAGCAATCCAATGCAATGGGCCGAGGGCGAGACACGCACGAGTCGTACGGGGCAAGCAATGTGGAGAGCATCTGCAAACAATGCCGACAAATTCTCTGCCATGCTGCCATCGCTCGACAAGAATACCTACCTCACAGATACTTGGGAGAGCAAGTCGTACAAGTCGATAGAAGCACGAGTCTGGGTCTGTGTACAGGAAACTGGCCAATTTGGTCAGTAGTAGTAGTGTATTGCTTGCTATACAACGACCATCTTGTTTGCTGCGTCAAATATGGATGCATCCATCGTCTAGCCGTTCTACCGCAATTCGACAAGAACTTTTCACTCTCCAAGTAAACCTTGTTCGTACATGATTGCCCAGAAAATATGCTGCGTCGCGGCGCCGCAGCTTGAGAGCATCGTCCAACAGAGGCATCTTCTAATCAAGGAGAATGGTGCCCCTGCTCGCAAGAACGCCAGATAAAGGAAAAATGCTATGACAGGTAGTCTCAGTCTCGGTGTTAGGGAAATCGAGGATAATTCGTTGCATCTGTAGTAAAATGTTCCGTTGTGTGAAGACGAAGGAGCGCCTGTTGCACGCATCCCTTCCTCTCGCTCTTCCAGATATGGTCTTGCCAGACCACAAAAGAGGCAAAATACGGGACTACCAGTCCGCGTCTTAAAGTCGTCTTGCACACGCTGGAACGAGGCCGTGAATTTGTGTATGTGTGTATGTTTGTGTTTGTGCATGTCCTCTGTTGTGTCCGGGCCCCAGAGCGCAAGGCTGTCTGCTGTGCGGACACGTCTCACTCGCCAACAGAGATGACGACGTCGCCTTTGCACTTGCCGTAGGAGCAGCAAGCCGAAGGATCGAGTTGGCCGTTCAGGATGGCATCGACCTTGTACTAAAAGAAGGCGAGTTTGTTAGTACAATGCAAGTTCGGGGCGTAGATTGAGGCGCGAAACTCACGTCGGGGCAAGGGCCATTGGGGCCAATGGGTGCGGCCAGTACGGGAGAGGCCATTATGGCGGCGATGAGAAAAGTTAATGATCTCATTGTCGAAAACGGCAAGGTTGTGTTGGAAAATCGAGTGCTGTGTGACGTTGGCGAGAATGTTGAGTCGACGGTTAGGCGAGGGTATTTAGGGCCAGTGTCGTGCTCAAAGATCGGGACGTCAAGATATGGCTGGCAATGGCTATCCAGAGTCTGGACAGTAGTCGAGGGATGTGCGGATATGCTGGGTCTTGTATTCGTATCAAGAACGTGTGTAGTAGTGGTAGTAGTAGTGGTAGTAGTAGCCGGCGGGGATGTAGAAGTGGGAGTGAAGAGACGAAGAGAGACAAAAGAGAGTAAGTAGCGTTGGGCGTGGAGAGAGGGATCAGGTCAGGCAGACAAGGAAGGCGATCGCCGTGCGCACAGATGGCTGAGACTTTTGGGCGGGAAAAGTTATGGAAGGAGTGAGCCGATCGTACATTCCCATCCGAGAGGACGGTAACCCGGGCTGGCAGGTAGTAATAAACAGAAGGAGGGGGAGGGGATGTGAGGGGAGATAGGGATCTGGCATGCGTGAATAATAAATACAAGGATGGTTCTTTTTGGTTGGGATTTCCCTTCTTTTATTTTATTTATTTTTTTGATTTATTGGTCTTGTCCATTTTGTGTTTGGCCCCGTCCGTACCTGGAGGAATAGTAGGATTCCGGCTGGCGCTGTACGAGCTGAAGCAAGCCCTCGCTCGTTTCACGGGCAGTCGGGCAAGAGGCCGAGGTGCTGACGAGCCTGACGGGCTGTGGCTAAATTGTGCTAGCCGGGTTGGTTTTACACAAATGACGCCAACAAAAAGGCCATGCAAGACAACTGATAGGTTGCAATGCAAGCGAGCGACAAAAGGTGGTGTACAGGAAGCAAGACTAGAGAGAGGCAGGGGGATGCACGGTAGGGCTCGTTCAGGCGGGAAGGGATGGCACCATGGTAAACTCTGTTGAAAAATTCAATATCGCAAGCGCATGTCTGTTGCCTGCTAAAATGAATGGGCTGGGCTGTTTTTGGGCATATCAAAAAAGGAAGACGATAATTCGGTACTGGAAAAGAAAAGGAAGACAATAGTGAAGGACGCTAGTCAGCCTGCTGGGGCTTGGGTGGTTCGGGTCGGTCTGTCTCTTTAGCACTCCGCTATGACGCATGGTGCGGCTGGAAAGGAAATCAGAGACACGCATGGGCATTCCAGTTCTCGCCCGGGGAAACAAGTTTCATCACGGGAAATAGGGCTGGCATTGGGCACAGGGTGATCAAAATGGGAAGAGGCGGGACAAGGAAGGAAGATTGCAGAAGATTAAGATTGGGAAAATAAACAACAGACTCTCAATAACATGACCAACGAACGCAGGCAATCTTTTTCCTGGCAACTTTAGTACCCGCTGTAAAATCCACCAACAGCACCACTGGGAAGCCACTGTAAATTGTAACTGTACCCACAGCCAACCACGCGCTGCAGGGGCTCCCAGATCACAGCCCTCAGCCCGGCTAGGGCCCTAGAAGTTATAACACGCGGCGGCGCATCTCCGGCCATCCCCCAACGCCAAGCACGGCGGAATGTGCCAAGTTCTGCAACTTCTGCAATTGAACATTGTCCGTTTTTTTCTTTTGCCTTTTGCTTCTCAATGGTTGGAAGTTAAAAAGAAAAGAAAAAAAAAGAAAAAGGAGGAGGCTGCGACGCTGGCGTTCAGAGTACGAGCCCACCCTAGCCATCTTTGGGTTGGTTGGGCTGCTGCGGGGAAGCAAAGAAGCCCGGCCCTGTAGGGCCAAAGTTTCCTTTAAAAAAAGCATCTTCACTTGCACATATGTGTTGTGTGAGAGAGTGAACACGAGGGAGAGGCTTTCTTTTTGCGGCGGTCTCGCATATTGCCCGAAAATGGTCAAACTTTCAAGATGCCGCTTAAACCCAATAATGAAATAAAAATAGCCCTCCCTCCAAACAGCATAAAACCAACACTGCCTTCATCGCCACCTAACTTCAACTCGCTGAAACTTACCAGCATCCCAGCTGCTCATCCCGTTTATGCAAGTCTCATGTGCTCTATGCACCTATATCACCTTCAGGAACTATACGTATATCACCTCTGCTAACGTTAATTAATTCTTCACACTCATTGCCCCCTCCCCTCATGCGTTCGTTACTGCTCCGGCCCTCCCTCCCTTTCTCCCCTCTGGAATGCGCCCACGACAACGGGACCCCAGCAAGCAACCCCCTGGCCAGCCTTGTCATCCGTCGTCATCATCATCCTAACATAATAAATCCTCCTCGTCAGAGAAATCAAGCCACCCAAAAAAGCCGGTTCCTGACGCTATTCCTCAACTAGCATCGGCGTCCCGCTTGCAATTGCCTGTCCCCATTTCGGCGCTTTTACCGCGCTGCCTATTCCGTCACTCCCGCTGTTTCCACTCGACCTGTAATAATCTGTAACTTGGTTATTCGTACCAATAGAGCCTTTTCTTTCCTCTTTTCTCATTGGAAATCTGCCCATCTCCTTATTTTAACCTTTTGCTGATATCGCATGATTGAGACCCGAGTTCCAAAACAGATCAGCAGCAGCCAAAGCCACAGCCCACCACAACAACTCCCTCCTCAGCTGAACCGTTAGCCGAAATGACTTGCACAATTGCTTCATTATACCGTATAAAAAAATGCTCGTTATTTACATCATCTCCTTGTAAGACTAATAGCTGTAATTCCCCAATCGTCAGACGTTTCATCATCGTACGTTGCACCCCTTCCTCACCCCAACCGCCATACCTCCAACCCAACGCCCGCAACCACCACCCGTCGCGACGAGTCATCATCATCATGACCCCCCTCCTTGTTCCCCAGCACCGCGACGTCTCCCGCATCTGCCACGCCGCTGTATGCCTCACCCAGCAGCCGCATCCTCCTGCTGCTGCCTTCACCCGCCTGCGGCAGCACCCGCCACGCCTTCACCCACTGGTCATTGCTCGTGCTCACGAACCGCACCTCCTCCTCCTCCTCCTCGAGCATCGCGATGCCGGTAATGGCCGCCGCGTGCGCCCCCTCCACCACCGCGCCCAGCTCCGCCCGGAAGCCTGACCCCCCCTCTGTCTCCCGTAGAAGCGTCGTCCACGCCAGCGCGTTGTCATCGCCGCCCGTCACCACCCCGTGCCCTCCGCCGCCGGCGCGCAGCCGCACCACGTCCAAGCTCTTGACGCTGTTCTGGTGCACCCGCAGCGTCTGCACCAGCTCGTACCTCCCGCCATCACCTCTCCAGAGCGCCAGGTATCCGTCCGTCGCCGCCGTCACCACCTGCAACGCACCACCAACGTCCAGGTGCCGCGCTTGGGTGAGGCACGCACCCGTGTACCGGCCCTCGCAGATGAGCGCGAAGCCGTCCGCCGGGGTGTAGCGGTACGTCCGCACCGCCGAGTCCGACAGCGCCACCGTCACCAGCGTGCCGTCGTCGTCGGACACGTCCAGGTCGGTGATGCGGAGGTCCTCCCGCGCGCTGCGCTTGTCTGCCAGCGCGCCCTCGCAGACGACCGCCACGCGGCCATCGTCGAGCGTCCGCACCCGCCAGGCGAACAGCTCCTCGTTGCCGCCCGCCGAGAAGAGGTACTCGTCCCCGCGACACCATTGCACCTTTTGCAGCCCGACCACGTGCCTCTTCATGTACGCCACCGGCCTCATCATCGCCCCGTTGGCAGCCCAGATCCGGATCGTGGTGTCCTCGGCGCCGGTGGCTACGTACCGGCCCGTCGGCGAGGCCGCGACGGAGCGCACCTCGCGCCCGTGATGCCCCGGTCGCACCACGACCGACGTAGCGCCCCCCCTTTGCTGCTGCGAGTGCACCGCCAACCTAGAGGTCCTCGTAAACGCAAACCGCAGGTCTTTCTGCTCGCCACGGGCTAGGCGAAAGGTGCGGTGCGCGCCGCCGCAGTTCGTCGCGGCCAGCTCCTCCCGCCGCGTCTCGTTCCACACGACGAAGTCGGTGCTGCGGAAGCCGTACAGGATGAGATCGCCGGTGCCGGGGGTGAACCACGCGCCCTCGATCCACGGGCCAAACGGCGGCGCCGTCTCGTGTACAAGCGTCATCCGCGCGGCGGCCTCGGCGACGTCGAGTTGGAAGATGCGGTACTTGCCGTCGCGGCTCGTCGTGAGCACGTACTTGGTCGCTGGGCTTGTGGGGGATGGCGGCAGCGGGACGATGGCGGTGACGGCGTCGCCGCTCGCGGGCGGCAGGTCCAAGATGGGACGGAACGCACCGCCGGGGTCTCTTCGTAGCAGGGCGATCCAGCCGTGGCGGGAACCGATAGCTAGTAGGTCGTCGCCGATGCGCGCCGCGGACATGGCCACGAAGCGCGCGTCGAGCCCGGCGACCGCCTCCTGCCGCCTCGGCGCACCCGTGGTCCGGTCCAGCGTCAGCAGCACCGACGCGGCGTCGCGGTGCAGGTGCACCAGCGCCTCCACCTCTTCCCCTTCCTCGACTTCCAGCGAAGTTTCTGATAGCGCGGTAATCTCCACCACGCGACCGGCGAGGCCCGCGATCCTCGTCAGGCGCCTGTCGAGCAGCCCGAAGTAGTACACGCCGCCCGTGACGGACCCGAGCAGCGCACCGCCGTGCGAGACCGTCCGGACCGCGTACACGTTCCTCATGTCCTCCCGCGCAGCCTCGTCATCCACCGTAAGCGCCTCCCACGTAGCAGCCTGCCCGCCGCGGAACGTGGCCAGTAGCACCGTGCCCATGTTGCTCACCGCGAGCAAGACATCTGGCGTGATAAAGTCGTACCGGCCGAGCAGCTCCTTGCGCTGCTGCTTAGTGGTCGTCGTAGCAGCCGGCGACGTCCGGCCCATAGAAGCCATAACGTCCTGCACGTCCCACGTCTGCGTGCCGTCGTCGCGCGCGGCCGGCACATCCCCGACCAGCGTGATCTTGCTGTCCGCGCCGCCGGCCAGGACGTGCGTGGTCGGCACGCCGCCACCCGCAGTGTCGCAGACGACGGCCCGCGACCACAGGTGCTTGCCGTCGTGCAGCGTGTAGGTCTTTTCGTGATCCAGGCGCCGCGGCTCCCGCAGCGCGGCCGCCACGTCCACGCTCCAGCGCTGCGCGGTCGCGTCCTCGCCGAACGAGTACACCGAGACCACGCACCGACCCGAGGTCCAGGGCTGGAGTTGGGCGGCGGTCATCGCGGGCACGGAGGGGAGGCCGAACTGGACGCCCCAGATGCGCGAGGCGTGTCCCATGGCCGTCGCGATCGGCGCGACGTCAGCGCGGCCCTCCCCGCCTCCGACGACCGCCGGTGCGCATCGGAAGCCCGTGTCCGACACCCCCGTCGCCGCCGCCGGGCTCGTCTCCTCCTCCGCATCTCCCTCGCTCTCCGTAACGTTCCAGATGCGTATCGTGCGGTCGTCACTGCAGCTCGCCAGCAGCCGCACCCCTCCCCAACCCGGCACCTCCATCAGCGGCGAGACGTGCACGCCAAAGATGGACCCCTCGTGCCCCGACAGCGTGTACAGCATCCGCGGCGCGCTCCCTCCGCCAACCGCGGTGTGCTTCCAGACGAGGACGTCGCCAAACACCGTCCCCGCGGCTACGAGCACCTCGCTCGCCGACGTCCAGCACACGTGCGCCGCGTAGAGCATCGGCCGCGACGGCGACGCCAGCCGCCCCTCCACCTCCAGCCTCCCGTCGCAGAGCCGCGCAGTGAGGACCTCGTTGTGCGCGGTGACGAGCGCCACGAGCGCGTGGTCGGATGGGCACGCGGCGCCGTCGTAGATCCAGTCCGGCGCCTGCAGACGCGCCACCCGCGGCTGCGGTAGGAGCAGCAGGTCGGTCAGGTTCAGCACCGCGACGGAGGGGCCGCCCCAGAGTAGAACGCTGTTGTGGTGCACGCGGATGCCGTGGATGGGCTGCGCGCTCAGCACCCCGCGCACGCGCGCCACTTCGCGCTGACACGCATCGTCATCGTCTTGGATGCGGTAGACGACGAGGTCCGTGTCCTCGCCGGCGAGGGCGTGCAGCGCGCCGGTCGCGGGGTCCCGGAGCAGGGCGACGGCGGTGATGGGCACCTGCGCGAGCTCCCTGCTAAGCTTTACGGCTGCGGCGGCGCATGTCTGAGGTAACCGGGTTAGTCGTCGCTGTTCTAATCATGTATTGCGCAAATGCGGTGCGGTTTCAGGCATGAAGTCGGCGTGGTGATGGTGGGTGTCGAGGTTACCTACAGTCATGGTGGATGGGCACAACTCTGCTGTCGCGGGGTGCGTGTCGGTGCCCGCATAAAGCGCTTTCTTTGCCGTAATTTCACACGTATATATAAAGAGCCTTTTATCAATTCATCAATATTTGCTCGCACGCTGTCAGGTTGCAAGAGCGTTTTGTTGTGTGATGATATGTGCAGCTCGAAAATTTGCTCCACAGCGAAATTCTAGATGGTGCAAAGTTTGGTGGCCCCAAGCTGTTCAAATGTAGTCGACGGCTCGCAAAATCACCATACTGGCCTACAATTCACAGGATATTGTTCAGTGTAAGCTATGATTTGATTGTTCGTTATATTGTCGTTGCGAATAAAGCTAGTACAGGTTTTGCCCACTATCTATGCGCATAAATATATTTGTCCATAATCATGAGCACCACCCAAGGTGCAATTTCCAAAAGAAAAAAAAACGCCAGTCTAAGCCACCCTTTCGCTCAAAAACAAGTGTCAGTGATAAAGCACGAGAGACGGGAGGCCTGCTTATGCGCGATGCGAGTAGGGCTCGTAGGCCAGGTCGGAGCGGCCGTTGCCGGCAGGGTAGCGAGCTGGCTGGCCGTTGTAGTAAGCGCCATTGTTGTAGCCAGTGTGATGCTGAGGTTGCTGCTGCTGCAAGCCAGTCATTTCGTGTTGCTGGCTTCCAAGAGGGGCGTAGCCGCGCGAGGGCATGAGCTTCTCGCCATCGCCATAGCTATCGCGGTTGCGAGCGCTGCGAGCGCGGTCGGGCTTGCAGCAGCAAATGGTAAAGACCCAGAAGAGGCTGGCACCGAGAGCAAAGGCTGCAGAGATCCAGACAGCAGCCAGAAAGCTGGTCTGGATGCCGCCCCTGACGCCGTAGACCTTGGCCGTGGCCTCAACGGCGCCGACGACAGTCGCTGATGTCCCCGTGGCCAAGGCAGCCGCAGCAAACACAATCGTGGTAGTAATGCAGGCGATGAGCCAGGTGACGCAGGAAACAAAACGCGAGCAGCTTGCGAGGATACCGATGAGCAGTTCGACACCGAGCATGATGTTGGCAGCGATGAAGGCAATCTCGGTCACCTTCATGATGGTGCGGAAGGCCTTGATGGGCTCCTGGATGTCCTTGGGTAGGGGAATGGAGACGCCAGCCTGGGTGCCAAAGCTTTTGAGGTAGGTGTCATTGAGAGCGCTGGAGGCCCAGTCGAACTCGGCCTTGGTGCAGTTGCGCTTGTTGTCCTTTGTGTAGCAGAAGCCCCAGAGATCGACCTCGAAGACGTAGTCGAGGTTCAGCTCCTTGGCCGTGATGTTTTGGCCGCCGGTGGCCTTGTTGAGCAGACCGTCAATGTCGATGCCAAGATCCTTTCCGATACTGCTGACATCGACGCCGGCGCCCTTTGCGATGCTCTCGATGCCGGCTCTGTCGAGCGTCAGGTTGGTGGTGTCGAGCTTGAACATGAAGGTGTTGCGGTGGGCGACACCGGCGAGGGTGGCGTAGAGAAGCGCGGCGAGTGAGGCGATTGTTAACAGCAGTGGCAAAGCCACGCAGAGAGCACGACCGACCGCCATGGCTGTGTGTGTGTATGTGTGTGGTGGGCTGCGTGAAGTATGTGTGTCGCTCTCTGCTGCAGTGTGACACGTATGGGCGAGAGAATTCGAGAGTCGCAGGCGGGTTCGTAGGAAGGTGAAATGGAGGATTCGAAGCTCGAAATATGCCAAAAGATGCAAAACGGATATGCAAGATGATGGAACGAAACGGCCGGGGGAGATGCAAATGGACGGAGAAAAACACGATGGATGGGATGAAAGAGAAGGGGAAAAAGTGTGGGAGGATGACGGCTCGTTTATATTCGTGTTGGCATGCGCATGTGAGGCTGCGTAACGGAAGCAACAAGGACCTCCCCCCCCCCCCCACCACACGTCAGTCAGCCCAAGCAAGGCAGCTTGTTCATCTTTCTTTAGCGGGGAACTGGGGCTTGCACTGGCCAACAAGCAACAAAAAGAAGGGGCGGCGTGGTGGCGCAGCTGCTGCGTGGCAGGGCAAGTCGCACCGCCATAATGGGCAGCGCAGAGTGCGGGATAACGGCTGCAGGATGGTGTGTGTAATGCAGAGTTACATGGTTTTTTTTTTTAGAAGAAAAAGAGCAAGACCAGGAAAAAAAAAACGATGTTGGACTTGTCAAAGTCAAAAAGTCAATCCACAGACCTACGTAACGCGACAAGTCGACCTACTGGTACTACCTACCTACCTAGCCCTTCATGATATAGCATCCATCACACTGAGTCGTACCAAACACTTTCCCGGCAGTGCTGCGACTTGTTGCTGACAGTTTGAGACTTTTATTACCTTGGTACTTTTTTAGCGGGTCTCACCAGCCAAGGGGTTTTGCCAAGTGCTCTCTACGAGCAAGCAGCAGTGATGGAAAGTGAAAAAAAGGCTTCCTAGTCCACTAAAATAAGAAGAGGCACCGCCTCGCATATGCTCCCACCACCCAAAACGGGCATAACAAGGCGAGTTGAGCAGGTTGGTTGGGCTGCCACCGGTATTCAAACAAAGAAAAAGGCTCGCCCATCCATGTTATTAATAGCAGCTACCACCTAAGATGATGACGGAGGGAGCCTGCATCGTTCACCAACAAGGTTTGGTCGCCAGCTGAGGCTTGACCCTGCGACAACGATAACCCCCACAGCCGACTTGCCGCATTATTCCTCATTGAGATAATTATCATCCTCGTTTTGAATCTGATAGTCATTTTATAGCAGTTATACGGTTCTGCTCCCTCCCTCGCCCCGGGTCGCAAGCTGCCTTGTCTATCATCTCTCATTGTCATCGTCGGTGGCCCGCCAACCTCTCCGGTCCACATATTATGTAGCCAGGTTGTAGATAGATGGGCCAAGTACGAACATCAATCCGCCACACACGCTCACGTCGGTTCGTATTATCAAGCTTCCTCTGCGACAGTAGCCGATCTGCACATTGCCGCGTCAGCGATCACAAACAAACACCCGTGCTTCGCCTTTCCCCCCACCACCCACTTCATCGGAACATCAGCAGCCCAGCCATCGAACCAGCAGCAACCGCCCCTCCTCCCACAGCACCATGGCCGCCGGCCGGCGAAACCTCCTGCTCTGCTTCGACGCTTTTGGCACCCTCTTCAGCCCCAAGGGCACCGTGGTCCAGCAGTACGCCCGCGTCGCGCGGCAGTGCGGAATCGCCGACTTCTCGGAGGACCAGCTGTCGACGCACTTGGCGGCCGCGCTGAGCCGAGAGCGCACCCTCAACCCCAACTACGGCAAGGCCACCGGCCTCGGCGCTACCCAGTGGTGGACAAAAGTATGCGAAGACCGCCTTGCCTAACAAAGGTCTCGCCGTCCGTCAAATGTTGCTAACCGCAAGTTGCTTTCTCTCTGCTTCCGACTTCCCATAGGTTATTCATGACACATTTACGCCCTTGCTTCGAAAGCAGCAGCCGTTTCCGCCAGCTCTGGTTCCGGCCTTGCTCCGGCGCTTCGCCTCCGATGAAGGTTACGACGCGCAGCCCGACCTTGTCCCCGCGCTGCGGGCCCTACGCCATCCCGAGTCGCAGCACGCATTCGATGAAGTCGTCATCGGCGTCGTGACCAACTCTGACGATCGGGTCCCAAGCATCCTGTCCTCCATGGGTCTGCACGTGAGCCCTTTGCGCTACAGCGCCAACGATAACTACAATGCGCAGACCAATGACTACCAACACCGCCGTGGAGACACCTACGACGTCGACTTCCACTGCATGTCCTATGATGTGGGGTACGAGAAGCCTGACACGCGCATATTTCAAGCCGCCGAGTCCATGCTGGCCGGCATCCTCGCGGCGCGCGAGGGGAGGAAGGTGACGATGGAGTCGCAGCTGCCACAGGGCTGGTACAAGGTCTTTGTCGGCGACGAGCACGCCAAAGACGTCGTAGGCTCCGCCAACGCCGGCTGGCACCCTATCCTACTGGGCGCTGATGCGCAGGCCTCCGCCGTGGCCAGCCTCGAGGACTGCCCACCCGGCCATTCACTCGCTGACGTGTTTCGGCTTCATCCTGTCGTACGCGTGCCGTCGATTCGGTCGTTGGCGCTCTGGCTCTCCAGGCCTCAATGGACTTCGCATGAAGAGTCCTGACTGCAGGATCAAGGTTTCATTCCCTTAATTGCCAAGCGTAGATGGGCCGATTGTGGCCTTCGAGGAAACATGGTTCGTCAGCTGCCACCACGCATGATATATCAACTGCTGTGTGACCCTCTCCTTCCTCCGAACCGCAGCAACTTGGACGCTATATATATCGACAACACTGCCACGAAACACGTGGACTATATCTCGATTAGCGTTAGCCCCGGTTTGTAAGAATTGATGGCGAAGCCTTCCTCCACGCGAGCAGGTGGGTACTAAGACGCTCGCTCATCGCGTTGCACAGTGGTCGTCGGTATGCACAGTTGAGCAGAAGATTGGCTCGCCGTGCTCCCATTGAATACGTCACAGTGTTGATAACATACACAATGATTGGCATACAGTAACCATACCGTGGCACAATGCTTCTCTACTGCCTCACAACTGAGATTCGCGTAGATGGTTGGGTAGTCCGTACTGGTCACCGGACTCCAGATCGTCATATCGATTGGACATGTTTTAGTGCATTTGAATATCTGCCCAAAAGAATCAGCATCAGAGGAATATAAAGATTTGCTTATCACGAACACTTTTTTTCACATGTCCAGTTACGTCTGGATTTGGATACGCGCAATCGACAGCTTGTGGCACCAGCATGACGTGTGTGGCCAGGCACAACAGCACCGCCACCATTTTGGCGGAGCATCCTATATTTAGAATTGGAAGCCACGCCAACCATGAGTCTGATGGGATCTCTCTATCAATATTGAACGACTGATCAAGAACGGTTTATTGCGGCATTTGCCAACAGCAATATTTTCGTGGCGTGCAAAAAGCGGCATGTAATTGGTGGTACCATAATGGCCGGCACACAAAGTGAGGAACGACCATACTGGTAGACGTGGCATATGCACAAGCCCAAGACACTGCTCTGTTGTGGTAGGAGGCGAGCCGACGCGTCCTGTGGGTTGTATACTGAGTTGTCGGCTTCTAAGCGGAATTATTCGGCCTTAACGCAAAGATAATGTGATTGACTAGTTGACCCCGCACCGCCGGAGATACGGGCGCGAGTCTATACAGTTAGTTGACTGTTAGGCACCAGCTACTACTGAGAAGCTCGCAGTTGGACGCCGGCCAGTTGAGCTGGTCTGGAGTCGCTGACATTATACTGTCAATATAGTATGTCGGGCAGTACATTGTGCAGCAACGGTTGCAGAGTATTGCGGATAGCACGGCGGCCCAACGGTATCCCCTGCTTAGCGGGCGCTAGATTTGGGCGCCGATGAAATTGCATTTGGCTGCCTGAAGTCAATAGCCCGGCCGCGAATGTCATGAGGCAATCTCAAGGCCGCAGCGGTCAGCGAATGTTTTTTCGAGTTCAGTACAGGGCTCATCGACGCCCGCAGAATTGTGCCGGGAATGGGACGCCCAGGGGGAGATGTGTGTGATGCGTCGGAGATGTGTGACTCGAAAAGTCAGCAGCTTGGGGTTGGAACCGACCGTCACGAAGAGATTTACATGTCCGACTCCGTTGACGGCGACGGACGGCGACGTGTGGAGAAAAGAGGTGGCGCCGATGCCCTGGCTTCGGTGGCCAGACGGGCGCAGTCCGGCAGGGAACTGAGGGCACAAAGCGCAATCGGGCAGGGGTTGGCCCCCAGCAACTGGCGGGACGAGCTGTCGGTCAAGCGATCGAGGTGGCGAGGGGTTGAGGAGGGACGACAAGACGGGAAGAAGAGCTGGTGACTGGTTAAAGAGGGAGGCAGAGATGGCGGCATCGTCGTCCTCGCACGAGTAAAAACAAGGGCTTCAGCTGCAGAAGTGTGAGCAGGCGAGGCTCGTCAGTGGTGGGAGTGCGCGGGCAGACGTGGGGCAGATCCCTGGCTAGTGTGGCACGCCCGCTGCAAAGAGCGCCGCGTCCGGACAGCTGGAGCATGGCTGGAGAGCGGTAGCGGGCATGCTAGCGGCCGGATGACCTGCGTGGACTGATGGCGTTGCGTTCGAGACCCAAGGCTGTGAAGCAGAGCGACAAGGTTGTGATATCTGGGGATGTGTAGACGCGGGAGCTGAAGAGATGATGTATGACGCGTTGGGGGGGATCGGAAGATGTAGGAGGTGAGTTTGGAGGAGAATGAAACAAGAGGCGTGACAGCGATGGGTGGGAGGCAGCTGGCGGTTGTAGTAGCGGCTGGCAGCTGGCAGCTGGTACCAACTGGCAACCCAACAACCCAGATCCGTGGGCAGTTGGCAGGTTCAGTTATTCGTACCTCATACCTATTGTAGATCTGTATCAGGTTACTGGAAAGGAACAAGGCCCGTGCTGGTGGCTGGTAGGGCAGCTAAAGTACCTAAAAAGTTCCCGTCCTAGGCCCAGCTGGCTGTTGCCCGATCCCGCTGCAGCCCCGTGCAGCCAGCGTACAGGTGCAGATCACCTGGGAGTGCCGGCCTACCTTCTCCAGGCTAGGGACCTAGTACTGGAGGCATGTCCACTGTCCCGCAGTGTTTTACACCACCCGCAGCCGCTCAAAAGAGCCTGCCGAGAGGCTGTCGTAGGGCTGCTGTTGTTGATGATGGTTGGCCGCGCTGTTTGTCTCTCTTCGCCTGTGTCTGTCTTTGTCTGCCTGCATTGGTTCGTTCCGCCTCAACACCAAAAAACGCCAGCTGGCGCATTCTCACGCACCTCAAACGCAACTCATCTCCTCTTCTGCTGCCTCCGCCATCCTATCCGTCATCTCTCACATCCTCTGCAGCCCTCATCTCGACTTCGACTTCATTACTATCTTCTTCCGTGCCACACAGTTCTCTCCTTCCCCCAGTCGCCGCCGGCCTGCAACCCCACCGCCACCTCAGCCGGCTGCTGGCCTCTGTGGTGCTACGGCCCTCACTCTGTGGCCCGCGACACCCAACAGCGACCTGAGTTATCAGTACTAAAACTAGTTGACTCCCCGGGTGCGCCTCCGGCTCGCCAGCTCCGTCGCTTCTACTCGGTACCATTCAGACTCAACCAAGGATAAGGATTCATCATTGTCCGCTCTCGCTCTTCCTGCTTCTCGCTAGGTTCTCACCTAGTAGTTGTTAGTTCCCTTCAACAAACAAGAGCTCTTGCGCCGCTGAGAAACCTTAATCGCTGTCGCCGCTTTTCGCCCCCCCCTCCACCCAATATCCGCGCCAAAAGCTGCCAAAGTCATAGACTCTTCCTTCGTCTTTGTCAGTCCACACTATCTCACACATTTCACACTACTCAGCGCCCTCTTCTCCATTGTCATTCTCTATCGCCATTCTTCTTCCATAATCGGGCCATCTTCTCCGGTTGGTAAGTTTTGCTTCCCTCATTTGCGCTCAAATCCATGCCTCCCTCACTGTTGGGTCCGCGCCTCGTCTTGCCCTGTGTTTTCGCCGAACTCGATTTGCTCCGAACCTCTTCTTGCTCCCGCCAGTGACGTCCAGAATCCTTTGCACTGCCTCCTGCTTTTTCCCCCTCTCAATCGCAAACTACTTCGTTTCCTCGCCTCCTCGCCTCCTCGCCTCTCCCTCGGCCTCCCGAGCAATGCGCCGTTTCTCTGTCGGCTCCCATTCTGTCTCTCCCTGTTGGTGCTTGTCGCTATTCCCGCCGCCGTTCCGCGCAGCAGCTTCGAGACATTGGCCCATGCTCTTTGAGACCGTATGACGACTTATTAGCAAACCGCTCCCGTTCGCTCTTGTGTCCCTACCTCTGCAGGTACATGAACGCGGCCGTCCATCGTTGCATCGCCCGGCTAGCTCTGTCTTGCCTTGCCTACTAACCTCTTCATCTCTATCCGTACCCCCGTCCCAGCGAGTCGCGTTTTTTGCTTTGCCCTCCTTGTCGCAGCCTCTTTGCCGCCGTGGCCGTGCTCTCTTCTTCTCCTCCTGCTTGCTCCTCACTCCACATACCCATTCTCCTGCATGTTGCATCAAGTGTCTCTGCTGACGTGAACTTCTTTCTCAAAATAGTTTCCCGCCATTTCCGGACCCTGTCGATTCCTGCCCGCCTCGGCACCGAACTGTCTACCCTGCCCTGCAGGCTCAGTCACTTCCCACGGACCACTCGACGTCATCATTGCTACCGTATCGCTGTCGAACATTGCTTTTTGTGGCCATTCGCAGCATCCCACACTGCCACCAGACCCGTGTCTCTTGCCCCGCGACTCACATTTCACCATTCAGGGCTGTTTTGACGCCGATCGCTCTCTCCCGCATCAACGCTCTTCCGCGACAACAAAATCTCAACCAACCCCCAACCGGCCCCCTCAATCTTGGCATTTTCCTGCCGCAAAACCTGGCTTCTCCTTGGCAGTCCCTCCTGTCTTCCGTCGACGGTTAAGCGGCGCCTGAGACAGTCACACTAGACTCCGTCGCCACACGACCATCATCGCGGCCATGGGCAACCAAAGCTCCAAGCCCGATGGCGGCTCGCCTAAATCTGGCTCCGCTGACGGAAATTTTCAGTCTTATCCCTCCATCAGCAGAAGCGACACCAAGGAATCATCCCGGTCATTTCGCTCGTTGAGGTCAAAGATTCCAGGGACTTTGAAAACTGACAGCCCCAGAAACTCTACACTGCTCAGCAATGGAGATTTCGAAAAGGGCCCCGATGCCGCCTCCGTCCGATCCGGCAAAAGCGGCCGTTCAAGCGCTTCCCGTGGCAGCCGCGGCGAAAATACACTCAAACATAGTTCTACTGACATGTCGATTGCGGACTCTATGCTCTCCAACGAGCAACCGCCGCCATCACCCGTCCAGTCCAGCGCTTCTAAGAGTCCCGGTCTTCACGACGTGAGCGCCGCCCAGGCCAGTGGTGAAGTCGACCATGTTTCCGACCAGCCTCCCTCAGCAGCCGCAGCCAGCGCCAACACCCACCTACAATCTCCTGGACAATCAATCTTGGTTCGTCGCGACAGCGCCAATAGCCAGGTCATGCATAAGACGCCCTCGACCGAGTCCACCAAGGCCGACAGCAACTCCAACGTTGCCATGGCAGACATTAAAGAAATGGATCTCGACGATTACATCAAGCGTCTTTTGGATGCTGGCTATGCTGGCAAAGTCACGAAGAGCGTGTGCCTGAAGAATGCAGAAATTGTCGCCATCTGCCAGCGCGCACGCGAAGTGTTTCTCTCTCAGCCCGCTTTACTTGAGCTCGATGCGCCAGTCAAGGTTGTCGGTGACGTCCACGGACAATATACTGATCTTATCCGAATGTTTGAAATGTGCGGCTTCCCACCCATGGCTAATTATCTCTTTCTCGGCGACTATGTCGACCGCGGGAAGCAGTCTTTGGAAACTATCCTTTTGCTCCTGTGTTACAAGCTCAAGTTCCCTGAGAATTTCTTCTTATTGCGCGGTAATCACGAATGTGCCAATGTCACGCGAGTCTACGGCTTCTATGACGAGTGCAAGCGAAGGTGCAACGTCAAAATTTGGAAGACATTCATTGACTGCTTCAACACTCTCCCGATTGCTGCCATTGTCGCTGGCAAGATTTTCTGCGTCCACGGCGGTCTCTCGCCAGCACTCAGCCACATGGACGACATTCGAAACATTGCCCGCCCTACCGACGTTCCTGACTACGGTCTACTCAACGATTTACTTTGGTCTGATCCTGCAGACATGGATCAAGATTGGGAAGCCAATGAAAGAGGGGTGAGCTATTGTTTTGGCAAGAGAGTCATAACCGACTTCCTCGCTGTCCACGACTTTGATCTTATTTGTCGTGCACATATGGTCGTGGAAGATGGCTACGAATTTTTCAACGATCGCGTTTTAGTGACAGTGTTCAGCGCACCCAACGTAAGTTTTGCTCTGTACTTTGCAGAAGATGCGCTAACTCGACACAGTACTGCGGCGAGTTCGACAATTGGGGGGCCGTTATGTCAGTCAATTCGGAACTTCTATGCAGCTTTGAGCTCCTCAAGCCTCTCGACTCGAGTGCCCTCAAAAGTCATATCAAGAAAGGCCGTAACAAGAGACAACACATGCTGAACAGCCCTGTAAGTACTCTAGGTCTCAACGAATGCGAAGCCTATGCTGACAAAATGCAGCCCGCAAGCGTCCATCCGCAGAGTGTATGATGAAGCCTGCACAAGTCATGTTCGAGTTGACTCACGCCTGGACATATAACATCGCATTTTGCATGATAGTTGTCGTAGCACCGCGATGATTGCTTTGAGTTGCCTTCGGCTCAGAAGCGCTGCAGGTGAACATTACCTCTCAGCCCCTGTCGTGGAGCGAGAGGTGCTGCGAATCGATTCGGTAATACAGCCGGAGGAGACATCTACCAGAGCTTCATGAGCACACTTTTACGGCCTCCGTGCTTACATTTCGCCCCTGTGGGCAATTATCACTGGCGTTGGATGGCCACGACGCAGGTTGTCGATTGGCTAGGCGTTCTGCTTGTTTCCTTTTCTTATGGTGCAAAAATACTTGGGAACATTTGTTGTATAGTGAGTGGTTTGAACTTTGAAGAACTGTGCTACTAGGGCCTGTCCGTGCCGCATATGGCGCAGCGATGGGCCATGTTGGGATGTTGTATTACGAAGTCGGCGTAGAGCCGATCGATGGTGGGCCACACAGGCCGATGTAATGGGTCATTTAGCATATCTCCTTTGAATTTCCTTAATATGAGAATCATTATGAATCAAATTAATTGAGATATGAGTTTCATTCATGCTTTAGTACAGTGTAGGTGTGCAATTTCGCCGGCACGGACAGAGATGTGATGCGAGACCTGTTGCTTAGTCACCACCAACACCCTGGAAGAAATTTGGGGTCTGAAAGGAGCTCTGGAAATTTGGGCGGCCAGCACTTCGACACAAGAGCACGCTCAACAACACAACCACGCACGCAATGAGCACGCCGACATTTCGCTCGCTGGTCTGCTCGCGGGGCAGGCCAGAGCTCCTCAAGACGGGTCAGGCGCTCAGTAACTACTTTCGCGAGTTTTCCACGACGCAATCGCTCGCCGACGATGCCGCCCCCAGCGGCCGCCCCAGCAACGGCGGTAACAGCGACCGAGGACGAGGCAACGCCCGCCAGCGCGGCCGCGCAGCGGCGTCGGCCATCAACACCATGGTGAAGAACCGCGGGCCATCCACCAGCGGACCGCGGCGCGCCGGTGGTGCTCCTGCCGGCGCGGGAGGAGCCCCAGGAGGACCCAAGGTGCTCGACGTCCGCAGCCTGCCCAGGGGTCTGGGCCGCGGCGGCCGAGGCGGACGAGGCGGACGAGGCGGCCGCGGGGGCTTCCAGGGCCGCGGCGACGCCGGCTCCGCAGCCGCAGCCGCAGGCCCAGGAGGCACCAACCGGTTCGCGCCGGGCGGCGGACGTGGACGAGGCGGTGCCCGTGGTGGTCGTGGTGGTCGCGGCGGCAACGGCGCCGTGAGGGGGGGTCGCCGTCCGGAGGGCGAGAAGAGGGAGCCCCGCGCTCCCGGCGCCGGCGCCGGCGGGAAGGACCCGTTCGAGATCATGGACCAGGCGGTCCGCTTCCGCCAGCCCGAGCCGTACAGCGACCCGAGCCTGGACGTCGCGGGGCTGCTCGCGCACGCGCCGGCTGTGCCTACCAGCGCGTCCGGGCGCCGCGCGGCCGTCGTGGCGAGCCTGCAGGCGATGGGCGGCGGCACGAGCGACCTCGTGGGCGCCGCCACCGGGTACCTTCCCAACGGCGGGGGCGGCACCGCCGCGGTGGAGGACCGCGTGCAGAGGGACGGGCTGGCGTTCTTCGCGACGCCGGAGGCGCGCGCCTGGGCGGAGGACCACGCGCAGCAGACCATGAAGCGCGAGGAGGAGGAGGAGGGCAAGGAGACGACGACGCCCGTGTTCGCGCCGGCGGGCGAGGCGGTGCAGAGGGCGGTGCTCCGCGCGGCCGTGGAGGGCGCGCATGAGACGCCGCGCTTCGCGACGGACGTCCACGGCATCGTGCGCGCGCAGCACCTGCGCGCCGGCAGCTACGGGCCCGCCGCGACGGCCATGTTCGAAAAGAAGCTGCAGAGCCTAGTGGGCGCCCCGAAGCCGGCGGCGGCGACCAAGGAGGCGGCAAAGGCCAAGCCCAAGAAGGCAGCAGAAGCCAAGGAGGCAAAATCCAAGGAAGCAAAGGCTTGATCTGTCTGCATCAGCGGATCACGCAGATGTACTAATACAACAACGGCGACGACTAGGGGTGGATTGATTTGCTGTGGAAAAAGACATTTAGAGCGAGGATTCTTGGTGGAGAGGGGGAGAAGAAATGGTGTATCATTGCGGCTTGTGCAAAAAGCGGCCTGTTGTTTTAACGCTCTCATCAATGTACATGTACTATAGTATACAAAAGAATTCAAGATGTGAAAGTATCATCTGTTCACTTTTTACACCTCTTGTCCTTTCACACGAGCCTTTCTTTCCGTGCTCCTTAGTTCCTGCTGACCTGCTTGACGCTCTGCGCCTCGATGCCGTCAATCTCCTTCATCTTCTTGTCCTGCAGCTTCTGCACCTCGCGCTCCACCTTCTTCAGGGCGTCCGGCAGCAGCGTTCCGCGCTTGCGCGCGTCCTTGAGCGCCTTGTCGTGGCGGGTGCGGGCCTGCCGGACGCGCTCGCGCCACGCCTGGGCGGCCTCACGCACCCGCCGCGCCAGCTCCTCCGGGCGCTCCATCTCGACGCGCAGCAGCAGTTCCAGCTCGTTGTCCTCGGCGCGCTGCGGCTGCTGGTTGAAGTCCGGGCTGGCCTGCACGGCCGACATGATGGGCTTGACGTAGGCCTTGTCGTTGACGAGCAGCGAGACGGTGCGGCCGCCGCGCGGGACGACCTGCGCGAGCTCGCGGAGCGGGAACACATCCGCGTCGCCGCCGGTGGCGTGCTCGGGCTTGACGGTGACGGCGAGCGCGCCGAGCTGGTCTGGGTTGAAGCGGCCGCCGTGGAGCACGTTTTGGATCTGCGTGTGGAAGTGTGCGTCGACTTCGGCAAAGGCGGCCGAGACGGGGTCGAGGTCGAGAGGGTCAAAGTCGTCGCCACCCGCGGTGGCGGCTGCGGTGGCGGCCTTGCCTTTGCTGCCGCCGGACGGCGAGGGTGAGGCCGCCGCCGGCGAGGATTTCGAAGGCGCGTCGGGCTTGCGCTTCTTGAGGCGGGCTGGTGATGTGCTGAACGGCTGGGCAAGGCCAGCGCTGGCGGCCAGGGTCACAGGTCGAGAGGTGCGTGTCGCCCTAGCACGTTTGATCTTGTTAGATGGGATCGGGTCTACCGAGTCGTTGGCAGTGTGCTAACGACAACGACCGAGCTTGCAATGGCGGAGGGAGGAGTGGCGGAGGGAGGAGCAAAGCGTACAGATCAGCAGGCCCAGTGGTACGCAAGCTGCGAGCAGCCTGGCGGGTGATGCGAGCCAATGACATGGTCATAGAGCTGTGTGTTGCCGAGGAGCAATGCGTAAGGTTGACGTGACGAAGGAGAGTGGGCGAGGATAAATCAATTGACCAATTGTGCGGCGGAAATCAGGAACGGAGCAGCTGTTGAAGCTATACGAGAACGGACGGAAGACTTGGAATTTTTATGGGCCTGCCGAGACAGCTTGGAGGTTGAGCTTGTAAAGTAATGCATAACAAGCTCTTCCGTTTTGCCATTTTAAAGGTTTGTTATTAACATTATAAATTAAAGCCAGGAAATCTATTTGGCTTGATATGCTACAGATAATTGATATAACTGGCTAGAACATGTCTCTATGATTTAATACACCTTTGTTCTCCAGTTCTGCGATGGACAAATATCAACTTGGCATTGCACGCCTCAGCTTCCTTGTTGCTAAAACCAGTGATTAGCAGCTAGATTTAGCAACCAGAGCAAAGCACTTGGCCGCAGGTGACGAAAAAGGGGAGGCTCGGTGAAACTATCATTGATTGGCAAAAACAATGAGCATCGCAAAAAAAGAATGATCGTGGCAGGGTTCGAACCTGCGACCTTTTCGGATGAAGGTGATGACTGTAAACGAAACGCGATAACCACTACGCTACACGACCTCGGAAGTTCCCGGCTTAATTGTCTTTATATAGGCTGATAGCATTCGACGTTTTCTAAATCTGATTTTTAACACCATTCGCTCCAACTTTTATGGTATCTTCTACTTGGATATGGCAAACATTTATGTGGATTATCTTATGCAACCGGTTTTGTCTTAGCTACAACCTTTGCACTGGGAAACAAACAGAGTTTGTGTCTATGTTAGAAGCGTCACCTTCAAGGTTAAGCGACCGGCCTGGACCAACAAACGGTCTTGTTATTTCCCTATTGTCCCAGCATTCGGGCAATTAATGCGATTCTATCGTTACTCTCTCCCATTTACTACATGTTTTGTACTCTCCATCTACTAGAATCAAGTAACAAGAGGAATGTACAATGTGTCTTCGGAGTAAAAAGGAGCCACTACCCCGGCTACTCCACAGCAGTCTCGCTCCCGCACTCCGCGGGACTCGAGAAGCTCCCCGTAGCGCCCTCTATAGCGGAGAAACGCCCTGTAACTCGATGCACCCCGCGCCGCTGGGGGGAGCAACGGATACCCGCGGCCGGCATTCCCTCCGATCTCGCGGTTCGAGACTACCTAATGCTACAATCCCGCTCCAACAACCTTTAGCTCCTAGCTTTTACATCTGCATACACATGTGCGACAAACAATCTCAGGAACCAAGAGTAGACAGCATCGCGTGTTGTATCTGAGCCGGCAGTTGATTGTAAGTCTTCGTTCCGCTGGCAAGCTCATTTGCGTCATGACGACATCAGCAACACCATAGCTAATAATGCTGCAAATTAGCTACGCGCTTCAGCTCAGGGCGACCTCTTGTACCTCCCACACACTACACTTTTGTGCAATGGCCCTTTTGCAGCGAATTGCAGCTCAATCGACTCTTCGCTTCGTTCCGGCCGTGTCTATGACCCTAGCCCGTAACGCTTCCACCATGGCTCCCAAAGCAAGTACTACTCCAAAGACAATGAGCTTCCCTACCCCGCGATGCAGGTCAGCTAACCTACGCAGCTTAACGATCCTTCGCTTCTGAAGCAAAACGTACACTACATAAATGGCCAATTCGTACCGGCCATCTCTGGCAAGACCTTCAAGGTCACCGGTATGTCTGCTCGCACACAGGTTTTTGCGTTCGCCGGAGGGGGCGGTAGCCTCGGCACACGGCTCCTAACAACTCCCTCCAGATCCCTCGACCGGCGAGCTCGTCGGCACCAGCGCCGAAGCCGACATTGACGACACCAAGGTCGCCATCGAGGCGGCCGCCGAGGCATTCAAGACCTTTCGCACCCAGACCGGCCGCGAGCGCGCCAAGCTGCTGCGCAAGTGGTTCGACCTCATGAACGAGAACGCCGACGACATTGCCAAGCTCATCACCTGGGAGAATGGTAAGCCCATCGCCGACGCCCGCGGCGAGACGGCCTACGCTGCCAACTTTTTCGAGTGGTTCAGCGAGGAGGCGCCCCGGGCCTACGGCGACACCATCCCCAGCTCGGTGGCCGCCAACCGTGTGTGGACCATCAAGGAGCCCGTTGGTGTCTGTGGTCTTATCACCCCGTAAGTGTTAATTTTTGACGGCACAAAATCCAGAAAGGCTTTGTATGCTAAACTATTCCATGCAGCTGGAACTTCCCCGCCGCCATGATCACCAGGAAGATTGGTCCCGCCCTGGCCGCCGGCTGCACGGTGGTCTGCAAGGCCCCCGGCGAGACTCCCTTCACTGCTCTGGCGCTGGCTGAGCTCGCCCATCGTGCTGGCATCCCCAAGGGCGTCGTCAACATCATCGCGTCGCTCGAGAACACGCCCGCCGTCGGCAAGGAACTGACGACGTCGCCCGTCGTCAAGAAGGTGTCCTTCACCGGTTCCACCGGCGTCGGCAAGCTCCTCATGAACCAGTCCTCGAGCACGCTGAAGAAACTCTCGCTCGAGCTCGGCGGCAACGCGCCCTTCATCGTCTTCGACGACGCCGACCTGGACGCCGCCGTCGCCGGCGCCATCGCCTCCAAGTTCCGCTCGTCCGGCCAGACGTGCGTGTGCGCCAACCGCATCTACGTGCAGCGCGGCATCTACGACGCCTTCGCCACCAAGTTCGTCGAAAAGGTCAAGGCCTTCAAGGTCGGCAACGGCTTCGCCGACGGCGTCACCCACGGCCCGCTGATCCACGACCGCGCCGTCGCAAAGGTCCGCGCCCACGTCAACGACGCCGTCACCAAGGGCGCGAAGGTCCTGGTCGGCGGCCAGGCCGTGCCCGACCTCGGCGACAACTTCTTCCAGCCCACCGTCCTCCGCGACATGACGGTCGACATGGCCGTCGCCACCGAGGAGACGTTCGGTCCGCTCGCAGGCCTCTTCCCGTTCGAGACGGAGGCCGACGTCGTCGCCATGGCCAACAAGTCGGACGTCGGCCTCGCCGGCTACTTTTACTCGCGCGACCTCGAGCGCGTCTACCGCGTGGCCGAGAGCCTCGAGGTCGGCATGGTCGGCGTCAACACGGGCATCATCTCGGACGTCGCGTCGCCGTTTGGTGGCGTCAAGGAGAGCGGCTTCGGCCGCGAGGGCTCCAAGTACGGCATCGCCGAGTACCAGGTCACCAAGATGATTACGTTTGGCGGCATGAACAAGCCTCTGCAGAGCTGAGACAGTACTCAACTCCAAAAAATTGAGAAAGAAAGAAATGAAAAGACAATAAATGGGAGGAGATACTTGGTCAGATAATGATAAGCAACTTGCAGTATTCAAAATCCATGTTAAAATGCAAAGCTATCCAAATGCAGCGTGAATTAGTCCGGGTATCCTTATCGATGTTGTCGTTTTGCCATCTTTGATACATGCCCCAAAGTCAATCTCCTAGGCAACGTTCCTCATATTCATTCACTCCTCTGCCCGATGCGTGTTTCAACAATCAACCTCCCAGCCGCGTTTACTTGTACAGGGGGGTCACCTCCTGGCGCAGGGGCAGCTTCCTCTCGAGGGTGTGGAAAGCTTGAGTGCGAGGAGTGAAGGGCGTCGAGTGAAAGGCCTGCATCTCGGTGTCCTTGATGTTGGCGGTGCTGTGGATGGACTCGGCATCGGACTCGTCCTCGAAGTGGTTGCCGCTCCTGGGCCACATGGCGTAGGCCGCGAACCCGAGATTGAGAATGTACAAGGCTCTATCAGCAGCAGGCAGAACGTTAGCGGGAACACACGGGGTTGTTGCGTACGGTGCGTGTGCGCGGGGCTCAGGGTGGCCGGGAGAAGAACGTACTGCATGTAAAATGTTACACCGAGGGAGCCCTGGGCGATCTGGCAGGATTGGTAAGCGCCATACTTCTTGGCTAGGCCGCAGCCCTGGCGAAAGTACCACGCGGCGGGCGAAGGGTAGCGCGAGTCGGAGTAGTCGGGACCGATCTGGCCGTAGATGCTGACGGTGTAGAGGATGAGGAGGGCGGTGTTGACGAAGATTGCGACGATGGGGAACCACAGCTTCATGATGAAGGCGATGAGCTTGGCAAGGAGGAAGAAGAGAGATATGACGGAGATGGCGACATTGAAGTTGGTCAATCTGCGAGCAAAAAGAACGGGGTCAGTAAGAATGATGCCAACTTTGTCGGTCTCAGGGTGGTAGGGTCTTGTTGTGCGTACGTGGAGGACCAGATCAGAGGCACCTTGGGTAGCGGCTTAAAGTTGGCGTAGGCGTAGAGGATCATGTTGGGGTTGGAGTTGAGGCCGTTGTCGAAGCCAATCTGCCACATCTTCGTGCGGTAGAGGTCTGGCTGAGCAATGCCGTAGATGACGAGCACGGCGATGAGGCCGGCGAGCTCGAGGGGCATCAGCCAGATGGTGGCCTTGCGCGAAACCTTGGGCCACTTGCGGTGGACGAGGTGGTAGGACCGCGCGCTGCGGGAGAAGATGCCCATGATTGCGGTTGGTTGGGTAGCGGTTTAGCCTTGCGCGACTATGGTCGGGTATATCTCGAGATCGGGTAGGGCAGTGCCGATTTTATTTTGGTGCTTTGAGCGATGTTGAGCTTTGTCCACTACGTGTTGTGTGAGAAGGTGCTGGTGATGGCGCAAGAGTTGCGAGTCAAAAGTTGGTCGACTCGGTGAAGTTGCGGCAAGTCCAACACGAAGGCAGTGAGGAAACCAGGCCAGCTGCTTTCACACGACCGTTTTTCTTGTGCCGTTCGTCGCCAAGAGCTTTGCGAAAGGGTGATGTGAGAGGATGAGAGGGTGAAGAGGGGGTGGTGCGCCGTTGCTGTGTTTAAACCAGCAAACGACTACTTCTAGCCGCCGATGTCGATGAGGCTGGCCAGCATAGTGAGGGGTTCCGCTGCAGCGACGCAGGAGGATGGATGGGCACATCACCAGCCAGCCAGTGATGAGGCTGCTGTAAGCGCCCAGATCGGTATGGGGGTGGACGATTGGACGGGTGCTGTGACGGCCCAGGCCAATGAGCGGCGAGGAGCAGTCAAGAAGCTGTGCGCTAGCGCATTGTCTGATTAGGTAGGTGTCTCGGCAGGCGGGTGGTGGGAGCCCGATGTGATAGTGATGGGGAAGTGGTGCTAGCATGGTAATTCGAGGGGCAAAAAAGGTGTGATGAAGTTATCTACGAAGGATTACCATGGCGCGTACGGCCTGGATGCATTGTTTGGTTCCGTTTGCAGTAGGCGATGATGGGCAAATAGTTGACAGCTGGCGGCCCGCGTTGATAGACTGCCATAGCCGGTCCGTGGATCTTGCAGGGCACGAACTTCCTGGTGACACAGTTGATGTCCAAATTGATTGAGTTCGACAATAAATCACCGGGATCAACTTATACCGTGCTACGCGGAGGCAATGTGTCGATGAAGTGTGTCCACGGGTGAATTCTGTGCGTTACGGTGTGACTCGCCGGTGCAAAATGTGCTGTTTTCAAAGTGTCTGGTGAATTTTAAGCAACGTCTATTCCCACGCGGCATGCTATACAGTAGGTAGCCATTTGTCAAAAGCCATTAGAGGGAAGAGGTCAACTGCATATCCGAGATATAAGACACAAATCATTTCGAAACACGCCATTTTAATAAGGCGCTGCCATTTATCCCACGGCCGGCGCGGACAACGTTGGTTACCCTGTAGGCGCATCGGTCGGATTGGGATTTAGAGTAGCGGAGGCCGCCGCACAACAACTTCAACACGCACTAGCTTGCCGCTATTTTGAGCCGGGCCAGCGCCATGAACCAGCGAAACGTGCCGAACCACCAGCCGGCTAGAACGTTTCGGCAGTCTTCTGTGCCAATAGTCGAACGTGAACTAGTTGATAGTATGAAGAGTTATGCTCCGTCCTTCGCGGGTCATTATGCGCATCGAATAAACCATGAGGGGCTCCGCTAAATAGTTAGTTCGGCGGAGATTGGGAACAATGAGATTCCCGACGAAGCAAATAGAAAGCAAGCAGGCACGATCGCCAGAAGCCGCCAGCGATCACTCTAGCCGACACGTCGCAATGTCTCGCGCCCTGGCAGTTGCTTGCTGGCCGTGGTTGTGGTCTGGACTGGTCCACGGTGGGGAGATGCAGCCCTTCCACCTCGGCCAGGGTGGCGCGCGACGGCTGAAGACAGGTCCTTCCTACGCCCCTGCGTGCACATGGCGTGGTTGAGAAAACTCTGTGTCGGTCGGTTAACTCGAGACGGTGGGTTCGCGTCTGACGATGATTGCTGTTGGCGTGATGATGATGGGGCGGTGTTGATCGCAACGGGGGACGGGCTCAAGGAGACCGCGAGCAGTTGCATCTCGATACCGAAAAGTTGAGTACGTAACTAGTTAGCGATTATGTTAGCTTGGCAGGGCTTTGAAACTTGTCAGGTTGAGAACTTCGAAGGCACCCGCGGCGCTGTCCGCGGACTGTTGCGCCCTTTATCCACTGGCTGCAAGCCGGTGCTGGGGCAAAACGCCCGCAAACGATGCTGAATCCCGGCCTCGTCACATCTCGCTTGCATGTCCAGACAAGGAACACAAATGGTAGCAGTAGTTCATGGCAGATGCGAAAAGCCTTGAGCAGTCGCGTGGGTGTTGTTGGGGATAGTTGTGTTTTCCGAAAAGGCCAACATGGAGAGGGAGAGGCATTGGTTGAGTATGTATGTACAAAGGTAGTATAAATGTTGTCCATTTGCACCAGGAGGGAGGGGGCTACAACTGCTCAGATACGCGAGACAGAAGTTATGCTTCATCAACCTGGCCAAGCCACCACAGAAGCATCTCGAAAATTTCAACCCAAAAAAAGTAAGAACGAGTCGCATAATCTGCGCCAGCATCCATTCCGTATTCCCGTCGACTGTTGACAGCCACCCCCAGCATCAGGCTCACAAGTGAGACAAGGCGCTGACGAAGCCAAGCCCTCGCTCACGCCAAGTCTGAGCTGCATGTGGTGATAGAATGCATTGAAAAACGGGAAAGAAAGGATTAATCGGTCAACATAATGGGGAGAAAATATACAAGCGGCATCAACATCAAAGGGAAGCCTGATCAAGACTCCTCAACTCAAGTGTCCTGGTCCTGCTTTTTTAGCTGCTCACTTTTGTCTACAGTACCCTCATGTCCTTTTCTCTGTACCAAGTATGGCCTGCTGGGTACTATCGGCATATTACCGAAACGGCGATCAGTACTGATCTGTTTCGCTCAGCAACTCGTTAGGATGGCTGGATGCCTGCTTGGCCATCCATGTCGGATGCCTACGACCTAGGTACATGGGCTGGCACAGTACTGACACCGCCACCACAAACAGCTGCATCCTGTATTCTCTGGCACAACTCGGTGCTGACTGCACGATACACTCTCAACTTACCAGTAGCTGCCGTGAGCAATGATCCCGCGATTTCCAAACGCGGCGACGAGTCCGCCACAGGTCTCGAACCTCCCTCACCCACCAGTCGGCTGTCTCGGCCGTAGGCACGTCAAGCACTAGGTAGCCATCGCAACAGACTCACTTGCTGAGATATATACGCATACAACACTCCGTCTAAAACCATCAGCCGTATGGAGTATACAGAAACAAGCGGATGCATGATCCTGTCCTCTAACCACACTCACTCTGAACGTCTCGTAGTAATCCACCCGCTGACCTGTCTCCACGCCCATCCATCGCGATCTTCCGCTGCCGTCGCCTTCTGCCTAGACTACTGTAGGTACCTATGTACTGTACATACTGTACAACCTTGAGAGAGAGAGGTCCAGGCCCAGGCCCAGGCCCAGACCCAGAACCCCCCCAAGCCACGCACCACAGCGAAACAATATTGCACGCTCTGTTATTATTAGCCAAGCTAATCTGTACTTTTTTCTTTCTTTTACACTTTGGCCAATCTTTTTTTGGTTGGTCTTTTGGAATCAGAACTAGCTAGAACGTTGACTTGCACGAGGCTCTAGCAACACCCAGTCCCAACTCCCCCCACTGCAATGCGGACCTCTCGCCTGCTACCCTTGTCAACCTTCAATTGTAATCTTTCCTCTCTCTCCAGACGCAAGCAAATATTGCCAAAAATTTCAAAACCCCTTGATGCGGAAAGCTCAGTACCTGCAAACCCCTACCCAAGACGACGATTCGACCTCACGCTCTTCCGCCGTCGACTGTGACACGATCCCGTCTCTGCAAGCAACACCCAACCGAGCCGATACACCAGTAGTGATAGCCTCACTCAGCTCTGCCCCTCGCACTGCTCCCTCTGAATGGTGCGCCGCTTCCACCAAGACCGATACTGCCAGCGCAAGATCCCCGAGTCGCCCGTCCGGCCTGTGTCCCCGGCGACATCCCTCACTCTTTGTTGGATCATGCATCCCGCCAGCTGATATACTTTCCGGTCAACCGGCGCCATCTCTCCCGCCTGTCCACTCAAACGCCGTCTCGCCTAGTTTGATTGCTCGCGCCTCAAACCGGCAACAACACGACCTCACCCAGTTTGACGGTACCCAACCACTGCGCTTTCTCGGCAAGCGACCGTTCCGGCTGGCCCAGCTCAGCTCCGCCATGGCATCCGATCCGCCCAAGAAGCACCGCACAGGCTCATCGCCTCCCAAACGGTTCGAGCTACCCTCCGTTGCCACGGCGCCTCTTACAAGAACTTCGGCACGACAATTCCGCGAGCCCGTCTGTTCTCCTCTCTTCTTCTCTAACTCGCCTATACGACATAAGAGCAGGCCATCGGCCGACTCGACGTCTGATCTCGCCGCCAGTATGCTCGCCCCTCTCGGCCAAGATTCACGCGAGACCGTAACGACTCTCAAGCTTCCCAGGACCAGCGTCAGCGCCGTTAGTCCCACAGCGTCTGGAAGCACCCCAGGCAGCCTGGCCTCTTCCATAGACGTCTCGGGATCCTCTACAAGCCCCGACAGCGTCGTCATGCCTGGCAACTTGCAAATCCTCCGCTCCATTGGTATACTGGAGCTTCTAGAAAACGATATACGACCTACCTTTATGATTAATCTTCAAAACCCGTCCAACACGACCCAACCTCACCTTCCTATACAATATTCCAACCCTTCCCTTCGCGCTTGTTACGAGTTACATCCTTTAGTAAACGCCGGCTTCGAGAGCAACCCGACAACTCCAGAATTCAACCACTTCAGGGAATGGGTTCTCTGCTCGACGCCAACAGCAGAACAGCCGGAGCTCGGCTTCCCTACATGTGAGTACGGTCACATCACTTGGACCAAGTCGACAGTCCGACAACGATTCCGCTTCGTATCTGGGAGCATCAACCTGAGAGAGTCTTCCGACATTTCCGATCATGGGGCCCCCAGCGCGGAAGCTCCCGAATGCCCCGATGAGGATACCATCCCCTCAAAGCTGGAGGCCCAAGCAGATTCCGAGGCGGATGCTCTGGAACCACTGGATTACTTTGGCGACGCTGCCGTTGAGCCATCTGCTGACAGCAGAGCTAATAACTTTGAGAGAGCATTGATCCATCAATCACAAAACCTACAACCCGGGCACCCCGATGAATTCACCAACCAAGTATTACAGTCCAAGGAGTCGAGGCCCTTTTTCGACTGGACAAGAATACCCATGACCGATTCTCTCCCCGAGCACATCAAACTGGTAAAGACGACAGACTGGGCGTCTACACCGCTAGGTCCCATTGAGGAATGGCCTCACGAGTTGAGGACGCTTTCGAATCTCGTTATGGGTAGTCCACACGCTGCCACGTTATATTGGGGGCCTGAATATATCAGCCTATACAACGCCGCGTACGTCGAACTCGTTGGCAAAAAACACCCACGTATCATGGGAATGAGGCATTTTGACGCTTGGGAGGAAATTTACGATGAGTTCGAGCCCGTTTTCCGGAGTGCTTGGGAATCTGGTCAGGCAACTATGAAACACGACAGCCGCCTCTTCCTGCGGCGGGATGGCTATCTCGAAGAGACGTTCTTTTCATGGTCTCTGGTACCGGTAGTTGGAGGAGATGGTCAAGTTGTAGGCTTATACAGCCCTGCATTCGAAAACACTCGTCGGAAAATCAACGAAAGACGCATGCTTACGTTGCGAGAGATTGGTGAACGGACCGCTACGGCGACTACGGTGAGCGGATTTTGGCCCTTGGTCCAACAAGGACTCGAATACAACGAGTTTGACGTCCCGTTCAATCTTATTTATTCCACATCCAAGGAGGACGCAGAGAGCGAAATATCATCTGTGCGTTCTGGGAGCCTGTCACACCCAACCCATCTCACGCTTGAAGCGTCATCCGGCGCGCCAGAGGGACACCCGGCTGCCCCAAAGATAGTCGATTTACGCACATATGACGGCGGCTTCGCGCCGTATATCAGAAAATCCATCAACATGGGCGGTATTCCTATCGTATTATCCCAGAGAAATGGCACTCTCCCTGAGGAACTCATCGAAGGTCTCCAGTGGCGTGGATTCGGTGACCCTTGCAGGACAATCGTCGTTCATCCCATCGTCTCTACTAGCGCCGGCGAATCTGTGACTGACTTTTTGATCATCGGCGTTAACCCAAGGCGACCTTATGATGACGACTACCAGCTCTTTATTCATTTATTGGCAAGACAACTGGCAACTTCTATGGCGTCAGTCGTACTCTTTGAAGAGGAAATCAAGCGTGGGCAAATGGCGGCGAAGCTTGCTGCCGAGGATCGCCGAGAGCTCTCGATGCAACTCCTTCTTCGAACGCAAGAAGCAAACGAAAGCGAGCATAGATTCACGCGGATGGCGGCGTACGCGCCAGTCGGCATGTTTATTGCAGACGCTGCAGGCAAAATCAACTACTGCAACGATATGTGGTGGCACATCTCACGTTGCGCCCGTGAAGATATGCTAGAGGACGTTTGGATGGATCTTGTCCACCCAGAGGACAAAGACGCCCTGGGGCGTGCCTGGACAACATTGGTTGAGGAGAAAGTCATCGTCTCTCAGGAATTTCGGTTCAAGACATCTGAACAAGAAGGGGATCATACAAAAGATAATTGGGTTCTGATGAGCGCTTTCCCGGAGCAAAATGCGGATGGCCATCTCAAGTCCATCTTTGGCTGCATAACCGATATTTCCTCACAGAAGTGGGCAGAAAGAGTCCAAATTGAACGGAGAGAGGAAGCTGTCGAACTCAAGCGGCAGCAGGAGAATTTCATCGACATTACCAGCCATGAAATGCGCAATCCCCTCTCTGCGATTCTGCAGTGCGCAGATCAAATCGCAAACAACATCACTGCATTCAACACGCGCAATATCGAGCACGTCGAGGCACTTCTCGAAAGCTGCCTTGATGCGGCTAACACGATTAATCTGTGCGCAAGCCACCAAAAGCGAATCGTTGATGACATTTTGACGCTGTCCAAGCTGGACTCGAACTTACTTACCGTTACTCCAGTAGCGGAACAGCCAGTGAGGGTCGTACGCCGGACACTCAAAATGTTTGAAGCTGAGCTTGCAGCCCACGATATTGATTTTGAATTTACGGTCGACGATAGCTTCGAAAAGCACGGGGTCAAGTGGACGAAGCTCGACCCATCACGCCTCCGCCAGGTCCTGATCAATCTGATGACCAATGCGATCAAATTTACCCAAGGGCGCCAAAATCGACATATCAAGGTTGTCCTGAGTGCCTCGCGCGATATTTCCGAGGTCGCCAGCGAGAGCACCTACTTTCCTCGAAATGCCAATCAGATTGGCAGCGCAATGGACATTGACAGCGAGGACGACTGGGGCACTGGTGATAAGATTAACATTCACTGCACCGTCGAGGACACCGGGCCTGGTCTCGCGGAAGAGGAGCTCCGTATTCTGTTTCAGCGGTTCAAGCAGGCAACGCCCAGGACCCATGTGCAGTACGGTGGCTCCGGCCTGGGCCTCTTCATTTCGCGCATTCTGACCGAGATGCAGGGCGGCCAAATCGGTGTGACGTCCACGGCCGGCCAGGGAAGCAAGTTTAGCTTCTACATCCAAAGCCGGCAGTGCGCCGACGCATCCGAGCCGTTTGAGTCTCTCTCGTGCTTTTCCCTTTCGCGACAGTGCCGCTTGGTGGCTGGCCCTGAAGCCGGCGGCCAAGCGGAATGTGCCACCCACGGTCAGCTGGCCGGCGGCGGCGCCCGAAAGCCACCCTCCTCTACCCCGGCCGGCGGCGGCGGCAGCAGCAGCAGCAGTGCGCAGCACGATGTGCTCATCGTCGAAGACAACATCGTCAATCAAAAGGTGCTGCAGCGGCAGCTCGTCAACCGCGGACACACCACCTTCGTGGCCAACCACGGGCAGGAGGCGCTCGAGACGCTGCGGCGGTCGCGCTTCTGGCGGGGCCGCGAGCGCGACGGCGTCGCCATCTCCGTCGTGCTCCTCGACCTCGAGATGCCCGTCATGGACGGCGTGACGTGCGCCCGCCGCGTGCGCGCGCTTGAGCGTGCAGGCACCATCACCCGCCACGTTCCCATCATCGCCGTCACCGCGTACGCCCGCCCGGAGCAGATTGCCGACGCCAAGGCCGCGGGAATCGACGACGTCATCTCCAAGCCGTTTCGCATCCCGGAGCTGCTGCCGCGCATCGACGAGCTCGTCAGCCAGCACGGCGGCGGTGACAAAAGTGGCACGCTGCCCTCCACGTAGGCGTGATGGGGAGGGGGTCTTCTTCCCCTAATGTTAAGAGGCCACCATCCCCCTTCCCGGAAACATGTATTGGGGGGTTTTTTTTTTCTTTTCTGTCTTATTCATGCTGAGCATCTTGTCATGATCGAGCGTCGGCCTTTTTTTCTGCGTTCTCCTTTCTTACACTGTTCGGCATATACAAGCGCAATTATAGTAGTCATGTTTGGGTCTATTTTTCTTTTGGAGATGTTTCTCCTTTTTTTTTTCTCTTGATTTTTATTTCAGTGAGGAACAGCAGACACCTACACGCACGATCAACAACTTCTTTGTTCTCTTCTCCTCTCCTCTCGTGGAGGGCCATCTGTTCCACATATCACATACAGGGACGGACGCACGGATGGGATGGCTCGCTGACCAAAAAAACATACGTGGATGACGCTGATACACGACGAAAGGGTTGTTGCTTGGTTCATTGTTGCTTTACATATATCTACAGATACCCCCTCCCCCACCTCCTTGCCCTGCTTTGAAGCTAGAATATACATACACGAGCTATGCCACCCGCGTCATTATTCATGCTGACCGATTCGTGCCTGACTTTTCGAGTCATACCCATGGTAATGTCATGCTAATTATTGGCCAAGCTGTATCATGTGTTATACGATACACCTAATGCCCTATTTGTTATTTCTTGAATTTGCTTTTAATAACACCAAGTATTCAAGATGCAGCAAGGTTCCACCAGGAACGGTGAGCAACAGAGCGCCTCTTCCTCAAGCTGCAGAGTTTTAACTTGAGTTCTGCAGGCAGATTTGGGAAAGCAGCGATACATATCACTCATCAAAGATCGTTATAAAAACAGGCACAGCAGTTGAATTAGGTATTACTATAATCTCCTCCGGGTATCGAACAAAACAGACCAAATGCACGCAACTAAGCTGTGTTTTTTTTTCCTCATTGGACTTGCCAATGATTTTCTTGAAAAACAAAAATAGGAGACTTCCGTAGTGCCTGGTGCAAAACAGTATGGAAAAAGGTATCAATGAAAGCAGTCTTGACAGGGTATCTTGGTATCTTGTGAAGAAATGCAGAACCATCCTTCCATTCCAACCCTCTCATGCGTTTGGGTATATTTTTTTTCTGAAATTAAATGTTTTGGGGTTTGTTGGCGTGACAATCATCGAAAAGCTGGTACGTCTTGCAGGCGTCAAGCTAACCACGTCGGTCTGCCACCTAAGCAGAAGCAGTGACAGCGGGGGCGGTAGAAGCCTCCTCAGTCTTCTTCTCACCCTCACCTTCGACGGCCTTGGTCACTTGCTCCTTGACATCGGCAGCGGTTTCCTCAGCCTTGCCCTGGGCATCAGTAGCGGTCTCAGCGGCAGTCTCCTGAGCTTTAGCAGCCTCCTCCTTGGCCTCCTCGGCCTTGGCGGCGCCCTTGCCCTTGATAGTAGCACGAAGCTTGGAGAAAGCGCCAGTCTTGGGCTCACCGGTGGTGGGGGAGGCATCACGCTTGCCAAAGAAGGGGAGAGAAGACTTGCGTCTCTCCTTGACGTCGGTCTTAGGCTCAGGGGCAGCGGCTTCGACAGGGTCAGCAGCGATGACCTCCTCGGCGAGAGGAGTGGTGGTGTCAACGGGAGGGATGACAGGAGCAGTCTCAGCAGCGCCCTCGGGTTCCTCAGGAGAAGCCTCGGTGGCCTCAGCGGCCTTGGCGTCGGCCGCCTTCTTCTCCTTCTTGGAGAAGACACCGCCAAAGAAGCTGTTGCGCTTGTTGGCGGTGGGCTTCACGACATCAGCAGCAGGCTCCTCGACAGCCTCAGCGGGGGCGGCAGCATCTGGAGCCGCGACATCCTCGGCAGCGGCCTCAGTTGGGACAGCAGCCTCCTCGGCAACCTCAGCAGGAGTCTCCTCCGCCTTGGCTTCGTCCTTGGGAAGAAGGTCCTTCTTGCCAAAGCCGAAGAAAGAAGCACGTTTGCGACTGGCAGAACGACGCTTGGACTCCTCAGCCTTGGGCTCCTCCTTGGCGGCGTCCGCATCCTCCTTGGGGGCATCTTCGGTCTTGGCGGCGTCAGCGGACTCGTCAGCGGCAGCAGGCTCGGCAGCCTTGGCCTCCTCCTTAGGAGCGGGCTTCAGAGTCTCGAGCGTGTTCTTGTAGACCTCGGACTCGGTGACGGAAGTAGCAATCTCCTTGGCCTCAGCGATCTTGGCCTTGATCTGGGCAACCCAGTTGTCACGCTCAGCGGGATTAGCGGCCTTGAAGGTGTGCTTGTTGCCTTTGGTGATGAAGTGGAACTTGTTGCCGTCGACTTCAGGCTCGGAAGCGTGGGACTGTTGTAGGTTGTTAGCATCCATCTTCGTGGTCGTGATGCTTGCGGGTGAAGAGGCATGACTGACCAAGTTGATGACGTTGTGGGGAGCCTTCTTGTCACCGGAGAAGAGGAGACCCTTGCCGGTGTGGGAAGCCCACGAGATGTTGTCGAGAGCACCCTCGGCCGACTTCTGGGCCTTTTTGTAAGCCTCGAGGGCCTTGGCCTCGAAAGCCTCAGAGCCGAAGAAGAAAAACTCCTTGCTACCGAGCAGGTTCCTTTCGAGGTGTCAGAAAGCGTTCTGGTGTGATTGTACTGTGTGAACTGTTGTGCTTACTTGGGGAAGCTCAGGCCCTGGGCCTTGTATCCAAGCTGGCCCTCCTCGACGGGCTTCACCTCCTCCTTGGTCTCCTCGGCAGCCACGGGCTCCTCGTTCTTAATCTCGTCGGCAACGGGAGCAGCCTCGGTGGCAGCAGGAACATCGAGAGCCGGAGCAGTCTCGGTGACGGGGGCGGCGGCCTGCTCGACAGCGTCGGCAGGGACCTCAACGGGCTTCTGGATATCGGCCATTTTTCTGGATTAAAAGTAGAGTATTGGGTATCTTAAGTGGGTATCACAACAACAAAGAAAGACGGATGGTATAAAAGAAAAAGCTGGGAACCAGAAAAAGGCGTCCACGAAGATGATGAGAACAGAGGATGGTGTGTGAGAGGAAGAAGGAGGGAGCACGAGGCAGAAGGGGATGAAGGGGGGTACTTATTTGGATCGTAAAGGGCGGACAGGCCAGGCAGGTCAGGGCAACAATGCAGGCAAATTGAAGGGGAGGGCAGAGGAGAGGGAGGGAGGTTACAGGTGGCAGGCTAAAATGGAAATGGCTTGAAAAAAAAAAGTAGGGGCAGGCAGGGAGGGAGGGATGGAAAGCCAGAAGGCAAGAAAGCAAACAGACTGGAAGCAGCAAGGAAATGAGTGGTGGTGGTGGTGGTGGTTGTAGGTAGGCCTGGCTGGGTGGGTGTTGTCATCTCCCAGCTGCCAGCACTATGTAGGTACCTTTCGAGATAAGCTACTTAAGCTATGCAGCATCCTGCACCAAAACACCAGGCCGTGAAGCTATCTGGGTACCTGCCGTAGGTTGGCTACCCTGCCGTGCCTAGGGAGGGGAGGTACACCTACCCTAGTTTTTAGTGCTGTTAAACTGTTACCGTCCTGAGCGCCATCTGGGGTCCAGTGTCAACCTCCCTACCGTCCCCGTTTTTATTAGTGTCAGGGTGCCTCACTCAGGTAGCATTTTGGTTAGGTACTTCTGGTTCGCCGGGCACCTTCCCGGGCTGCAAGGTAAGGTACATATCAGCCGCAATCACCGCCAAAATTGTGTGCGACGCTGGAAAGTATCTACCAGGAACCAACTGGGGCAATGTTATTAGGGTTCATTTTTTACCAACAAGGGGTTGCACCAGAGACCGGTCTGAGAACGGTGACGGGAATGGCACCCAGGCTATTTGTCTACTCACCCACCGACCAGTGGTAATTCGTACGGGGACAAGTATCCGTACGCTGTGTGGACAGTGGTTGTGTGAAAAGAGTGAAATGGTGTCATATTATTGCTGGCTGGCATTATTGTTCGTATTATCAACAAAAAGATACCTGTTAGCATAGTATGTACGTTAGTCATTCATACCTGGATTCACCGCCATGTGGCCACTCACAGCCACATACATACGTACTGTACCTCCTATTTGATGCACCACGCAGATGCCGTGATGGGGATGCGCCGCCGAGATATTGCATTTGTTTTTCGGAAACACATACGGTCCACGGATAGTACTATTTGCACATCTTTACGGATACTGATACATAGTCAAGTTGGGGTTTCGTATCCTTAACGCTCAACACATTATTCCCGGCCAGCTCTGCCCATCCATCTCTTATCTGCGCAAACTTTGGGTACCTGCATCTGTGTGGTTGCCCATTGCCGGCCCATCAGTCCATCTGCCTGCCAACTGGCAGCAAACGGAGGACCGCCGTTGTTCGTTTGCAATTTGCACTTCAAGGTGAAAGAGGCCGTTTTACAACGCCACTCCCGACTTTGTACCTGGCTGTATTTCTTCCTTCAACATCACCACTCAGCACCACTGCACCACCGAATTCCCACCAGTCTCGGCAGTAACCCGCGATGCAAAGCATGTCTTGAAAGAAAAAAAAAAAGACGAAAAAAAAAGGAAAAAAGAAAAAAGAAACCCGATCCACCACTCTGCTGAGACCCTGGCCGCCTCTGTTGGCAGGGCTCCTTTGAATGGCCTCCGCCCACTGGCCCGTGCTGGTTTAAGCGAGTGGGCCTTATTTTACAGAACATTACTGACCCGCTCTAGCAAAGCCAGATTGCCCGTGCTCGTTCGCAGCCAGATTCGTTGCCGCAACTCGGCCAATGAACCATGATGGACCTCTCACGCTGCTAATAATCACTGATTAGCCAGCCTCTATCACAGATTCACCCTCGCTCGTTCGCCGTACCGGTACATAGCTGACCACAATGTAACTCGGCTCTGCCACTCTCGTACCTCGCGTGGATTTGCCTAACGCCTTCCCCATAACCAGACAATACCTTGCGATGACTCGAACTCGCCCTTTCGATCCGATGAACCTAGAATCAGCAAGCCACAGTCAAGCTACTGCGCTGACATCGCGCCGGTATTGCGACATGGCCATTGCCCCCCTAGTCCCTCATCGTCAGCGGGGCAGAAATACGATGGCTTAGCCAGACAACCAGGCAAAAATGCGAAATTGTCGACGGCCATCTGAAGACGGCTGAGGCTTCAATTCGCCAATGCCTTGCGTAGGGAGTACAATTTAGACAATAGTTTCTGGAGTTGAGACGGCCACATGTATTCTCATGCTCATTCGTTTGGAGTAATCATCTCCCCGATCGATTATCACAATCCTCTAGCAAAATCCACCTCCTTTTAGAAGAGAAAGAAGCCCGACCCTCTCTGGAGACCTCGAACAACGAAAAGAGCAGATCTTTCGCCCACAGAGGAGCTCACATTGCTGTGTATTAGTTGCTGATCTCACAAATCCCCAGCAAATACCCGACCCGTTCACAACAACGGACCGGGCTACCCTTCAATACCATGGGCCACCGGAGCAACCAATACCTTGCTACCTTCACAGTCTCCTCTCCATTATTGGACGCCTACGCGCCACGTTGCCACGGTTCAGTCGTCTCTCGGCCGCGTGGAAAGTGAATGGGCAATACTCATTGTGATAGTCGGTCAGCAGCAGGCTGCACAGCGCTGCCCCTTTTCTGAAACAGGCACCTGGCATCCTGCCCTCGTCCTCTCGCTGTCTTGCAGATTGAGCCAAAAGGAGGTTTGGACCTCATTTCGTCGGAGCCATAATTTCCGGCAGCTCCATTTCACAGTTTGATAGGCTCTGGCGCAGGCGCCAAACTACATGGCGGCCCCATTTGCCCACTCCAATTTGGTACCGCAAACAGCCAATACTCAGATTTGGTCCGATTTACGGCAGGAATCTTGCAATGCCCTCGTCCATCTTCAAGGGGGTGTACGCTGTGCCATGCTGCAAAGGCACCTGATTGGTGTGTGCCTGGCGCTGTCATGCATCATGTTAGGATTATACCCCTGCTGACGAATCACCATGAGTGAAGCTGTCTAGGCTTGCTTTCGCATCCCGAATGACTTTTGTCCTGCTCCCGAAACTAATGCTGGTAGCTTGGCAACTGGTAGGTTGGAAAGTCCATTCACTTTCTTTTTTCCCTTTTCTTGCAGGTATCTATTTCACAGGCGCAAGACATCAATCAGACTCTCTAATACTATCGATTTAATTCTGGCTCGTTCCACAATTGTGACCTCGACCGCTTCTCGGTCGGTTGGTGGGATACCCGTACAGCAAGGGTCTCCTGGCCACTGCCTCAAGACGATGGGTTATGGGACATGGCAGAATGCGCAACCGGAAAAAAACGAAGAGAGGGCTCACCATATCAAACCAAACCCGTCAGTTACGGCTCGAACTTCAAAATTTGGCAACAGTTGTACGACTACAGCACGCAGTGCGTCAGCCTTCTGGTATCGAACCGTTTCGCAGAGCAAATTGAGCCCGCAGTGATCTTTGAACAAGTGGGCCAGCTGGCGCTCTGCTACCCACATGAGGAGAGAAAAAGAGGACACCTTGGGGGGTGCACCGAGACGTCACAAGGCCAGATGACTTCTCTCGGCCGCCGCTATTGCCTGGAGTTACTATTAATACGGAGCACTGTTGACTGGCTGCGAGTCCTTTTTAGGGCGTGAAATTTTTTAAAACGCCCGTGACTTGTGCAGCGCGAGCGGCTGGCCGATCTGATGCAAGGCCAATCTGCTCCTCCATGGTATGTACCTTTCACCAGAGACCGGTCGAGTTTTGATCATCAGGATTCATGGCAAACGCTGTAGCATCCCCCTTGTATGTACAGGTACGCTGCTTGGCTTTTTGGTCTACTGGCGGGCCAGTGGTGGCAAGCCTGCAGAAAGCTGTATCAATCAAGGCTCATCGAGCACATGGCGTGCAGCTGTGTGATGGTGTGCTACTGTGAATGGTGTGCATCGCGAGGGGCAGCACAGCCAATAGCAATCACCTCCGCACACCCTGAAGCATGCCAATGCAGACGCCACGAGTACGCCCTTGGGCTACAACACAGTGCACACTCCAAGCTTCCTCTAGCGACCTGCGACTTGAACACCAAGCTAATCGGAACCGAACGCGAGAAGCAATGACGGATGGGTTGGTGCTCATGCTACTGCGTTGTTACCTAACTACGGAGTACCAGGAGCTTATCTATACACCACCATCTTCCCATGTGGCGGGGCCGACAATCGAGCAGAATGAGGCGATGCAATGCAGGGCTGATGCGATGACATGGAGAAAACCTCAAGTACGACAGAAGCACGATGGCTTGTCATGACGGCATAGCTCCTCATCGCGATGCCGCAGCTATATTGCTCAACTTCTCTTGACCCGATTTTAAGTCCAGTTTTGCCACGCTTGGCTTTTGACAATTGGTTGGCAGGCAGACCACTATCAACATGACAGCAGGCCGGCGTGCTGTTGTGCACGGTGTCGAGTGCATGACAAGCGCCACCGAACATGCCAAGCTAGTCGCCATCGGTCACGGTACCAGGCATGGATGAAGCAGTGGTGGCCGCACCGTCCATGGACAGCTCTAATTTGCTCGCTATCGACGTCTGCGGGTGGAGGCGGTATGTATGCCGTCTGACGGAAGGCGCGCAAGTGCGTACAGCACCGTCCAAAGTGGCACAGGCAAACCTGAGATGAGAGATGACAAGACAGGACGCCTCTTCCTCGGCACGGCTGCATTGGTTGATGCTCCGGCTATTTCTGTTCAACATGAGCTAGGCTGGGTGATGCAGTCTGTTTCACGACACTGCTCTGCACCAAAGCACCGACACTGGCATAACACGGCAAGATTTCATATCGCTGTGGTCGACTCGATGGACCGTTGAGAAGCCACCGGGATGCGGTCCCGGTCCTGGTAACGTCTACACCAATCACCACCGCCTGCTTGAGCGCAGTGGAGAAGGACTCGGCGCCGATCGCTTGTTGGCCTGCAGGCGACAAACAGCCCGATGCGATGACGGGCAACCCCTCTTTTCTTTTTCATGGCCAGCTTGGGATCCATTCGAAACCTCACTCATGGCTGCATCGTGATGGTTTTTTGGCCGTGGGGGTTTGATTGATGTGTAAGGACTTTTTCTGAAGGCGTCGAACTTGCAAAATCCGTGCCGTATCGTTCGTTCACCGAAACCTTTTTGTTTCTGGCGCAGGAGTGGCGGCAGTCGTTTCTAGCGTATTCTGCTTGGCTGTGATCATTCACATAGTCGCGGCGTGGAATGATGGTGTATACTCTACAGAGATGATAATATTAATCCACTGATAATGTTTTGCATGGCAATCAATACACGTATGGAGTTCATTTTTGCAGCCCTCTTGATGCGTTGAAGGGATAGGGAGGATGGGGAGGAGGGACAGGATAGAAAAAAGAAGAAGAAGAAAGAATATGAAGAAAATGAAGAAAGGAAAGAAAATAGAGAAAATAGAGAAAACAAGAAAAACAAGAAAAATATAGCCTCTTGTGAGTCATTCCTTCTATCCCAGCAGTCTAGAAAATTTGGCTAAACTATTGGCAGCAAACGGGCTCGAGCCAATACAGCTCGCCGAATTCCAAGAATTAGAGTATTAAATAAGAAACTAGCGAAATTAAAGAATAATCCAAATCTCAAAACTTGCAAACTTTATAAACATTTTCAATTTTAAAAAGTTCACGGTCATAAATGCTTGCTCAATCGCGCGGTGCGTGGCTTCGTGCACGTCAACTCACTCACTCACTCACACCCCGTAGCTGCCACCTGTTCCTGTTCCTGTCCCTCTTCTTTCAGAGCTTCTGCGCATCTTTCGTGCATCACCAAGACACAGTGAGTAGACCTATCCTCTGTACTTCTTTTATTCCATATATCCCATCTGGCTCATCTGACCCATTCAACCCAGCCATACCATCTAACAATCCATCCATTCTCGTCGTGGTTTTTATCCTCGTCCCTTCCATGTATTCATCATGGCACGCCGTCGGAAAACACCGAAGGAGGCGGCGCCTGCCATTTCACCAACTGCCATTACACGCAGCGAGAGCCCTCTATACAACATGGCCTTGTCGCGACAGCGGCTGGAGAGAGAGGGCTTTCGTCCTCTGGCAACTCACCAGAGCGTACAGGAGACAATCGAGTCCTGGGAGGCCACTATTAAAAGTCAAATACGCGCCGCCGACGATGACCACGACCGGCCTCGGCAGATGACGAGGGCATTTCTCATCCTCCGCGAGGAGCCGGAGCTGCGACCAGAGAAGCAGCACCAGCACCAGCACCAGCACCAGCACCAGCCCGACGCGGTCGACTTCGAGACCATCATCACCTCGCAGGGCATCGGCCCTCTCATCCTCACGCACGTCTTCGCTGGCGGCCACCGGGACGCGCTGAACCTCGCGCTGACTTCGAAGCGCACCTGGGTCGTGCTGGCCGCGAGCGTCAACTACTACGACTTCTACGCCGGCCGTCAGCAGAACCTGGGCCTCGCGGACGTCCTGGTCTGCGGCGCGCCGCGATTCACGCTGGAGGAGATGATGGCCACGCACCGGGAGGACCCCTACGGGTTTCGGGAGGCGACGGCGGCGACGGCGCCGTTTACGGCCTGGCACAACGCGGCCATTTCCCGCGAGGAAGACGCCATCAACACGCTGTTCGCGGTTCGAAAGAGACTCAGCGTGGGGCCGGAAGAGACACCCAGGTTTCTGGAGGAGGCCTTCAAGCCGGAGACGCTGAATACAATCCGAAAGATCAAAGATGTCAATAGCATCTTCAAAGCGAACCAGTTCAACTCCCAGCCGCCGCAGTCGATCTTTGAACCGCAGATGATCTTCTCAGCGACTCGCCTACAACTTTTACGTGAGTGTTTTCTTCACTGGTTTATAGTCACTCTCATCATTTTATTAACCAACTATTAGTTATCAATATTTTTAAACAGCGTAAAAGTCTGCAAGTCCTCCATTTTCACAATACTCCGTTCTTTGACCGACGGATTCTGGCCATTGTGCTACGAGCCTGCCCTTACATCGTCACGCTGGGGGTGTATAACTGCCCCTTGATTCATCTTGGGGACGTGATTCCGCTGCTGGATTTAATCTACGAAATTAACAGCGAACGCCGACGAAAGAACACCCCGCTGATAACGTCGTTCGACTTTTATCCTAGCTTTCACCAAGGATTGGCTGGCTCAGGCCGCAACGAATCCGTATACGGCCTCACGGCCGACTGTCTGGACCGAGATATTGTCCAGAGAGGCGTCTACGCCATTTTGCTCAAAAGTTTTCTGAAAGCACGTCAAATGAAGCTTCGCCTGCTCTTCGAGCCCAGACAATCACTTCGGAAGTTTCTATCACGCCTACCCAATCCGGCGCTAAGCATCCCGACGTTCTTTGACGGGCTTTCTCGATACCTGGAGAACGGGCCTCAAAAGAGGCAGGCCCTTTTCGACCTGACGAAGCCAATTCGGCTAGGCATCGAGCCGAATCTTGAAGATGACAGACATTACCGGGATGAAATGGGTAAGTATCTCCCCTTTTGCAGCTCCTGCGGCTACGAATTACTATACGAATTTTTCCCTGCCGGTGTTCGCGGGAACCCTCCAGAGCTGCGGGTGTGCGCAGGCTGCAACCTTCAGGACCTACTAGACCAGCAACAGCCCGATATGCGAGATTGGAAGGTTGGTCTGCTAGGTAAGCTCATGGAACCAGGGTGGGATGGCAGGGCCTTCAATGCCGACGCGCCCACGAGCGGCGAAAGCGAAGCACCAGAGAACGATCTGATGAGGCTCCGAACCACGGTGACGCTGCGAACCGACCCGTCACCTATCCACATTGGATCGAACGGCGAGCTCGTGCCTACGCGCTACATCATTCAGCTCATCCGGGACAATAAGTGCCCGGAGGACTCCTTAAGGAACCTGCCATCGCTGCGAGACCTGGCCGAGGACCTCGGCGAACGGTGGGGGGACCTGTTCAACCACTGCAACCGAGCAGACACGCACGCGCGTGCCCGAAGGAGGCTCCGTGATGAGGCGGAGGTCGAAGCGAAGGCCAAGGCTGAGGCCCTTGGGAGGCCCTTGACGAGGCGCCCCCACGACTACTACGGGGAGGTCTGGCGGCGGAAGAGGCACGCCCAGGAGGTGCAGACGTTTAATTACTGGACGGCGGCGCAGTTCCACCTAGCCCTTGAGCGCAAGGGCTGGTGAAAGAAAGGAGACGGTCTGCTTTTTGGAAAGGGAAAAAGGGAGGAACCAATCGGATGATAGTTGAGGCAGGAAGGCGTGGGTGTAAACCCAGTCGAAGATTTGGGAGAGATTGCTATTTTCTTTGGAGCATTGGGTAAAGGATGTCATCGCGGACAATCATGACTTTCAAAATGATAACTTATTAGCAAGCGCAGACGGAGGGAAATTATCAGCTTCTTCATACTTCTCAAATACAGGCGACTTCAACGTGGAACAACGAATTACCTACTCGATACAGGGACGATTGAGGATATAAGCACCTATACCAAGGACTGCTCGTGCTGATGACGGCAGTGGCCCGCGAGCCTCTGTCGCCTCTTCGGCCTCGGCGCACTTAAAGCCAGGTACCAGCTTGGAGGCTCATTGATTCCCACGGCCAGCCCTTTCCCTCGAGAATTTACTTGCAGTTTTGGTAGCTACAGCTCTGTGGTGGCCGTCACTGCCACCACGAGCGAGAATGGATGTTGTGCCATTACTATCTTAGCTATGTAGACGGATACTGGGGGTCGCTTCTAAGTTGTGTCTCGCGTTAGGACTGTATTATTTTTTAAAAACAAGCATTTCCTGTCTTTCTTATTGCTTATTGATTTCTTTCTCATCCCCCCCTTTTTTTCACCTTTTCTATCTGAAATCGACACGACTGCAGCTTCTTTCTTGTCTCGCCATCTTTTTCTGCTGGACTTCCTAATCGGGAATTCGTCCAGGTCACGTGCGCCTTGGTCCCCTTCACGATGTTAGCCCATCCCAGACTTTTTGCGGGCGATGCGAACGACAGCGCGGCAGACGAGAAATCCCAAGCCAACAAAGAATCCTCCCCCACGGAGCAGCAAAGAGCCAAAGATGGCGTCAATCTTCCGGACATTGGCGCTCTCCTCGCGCGCGTTCCTCCCTCGCGCGCCGACATCCGTACTCGCAGGCGGCGTGGTGTCGCCGTTTTCAAAAGTCCTGGCCCTCGGGGCGACGACGACGCAGCAGCAGATTCGGGGGATGAAGGTCCACAGCTCCGTCAAGAAGCGATGCGAGCACTGCAAGGTATGTTACTAGCCCTTTCTTTTGGTTGCAAGTTTGGGGCTGACGCTGGATGTAGGTGGTTCGACGCAAGGCGGGAAAGAGGCACAACGGCTACCTGTACATCATCTGCAAGGCGAACCCACGACACAAGCAACGACAGAGTTAGTGACGACGACTTCGGCGGTAGTCTTTCGACGAGGATGATGGGAAAAAAAAAGTACGAAATATAGACACTGGCGTGCGGCTTGGGCCTGGCGAGAGGGAGCAACCAGGGGGAGGAACAAACTTGTACGATTTACAGCACGGAAAGCGGGCATTGGGAAGAAAAGACATACCAGGCATCTTGGGCATAAGATCCTGATATTCCATGTATTTTTTACAAATTACTTTTTTTGGTTTGGGCGCGCTCAACCCCTCCTTCTCAAATTTTACATACCCCCTATATAACGCTCCATGGCGTCCCATTCCGTCTTGGCCGTGGACAGTAAATATCGTATATGTTGCTGGCAGTCGAGGCCACCCTTTATCAGTCACTTCGAACTTTCTTTTTTTTTTTCGCCCCAGGGAAGGACAGAAAAAGGACAGGGAAGCCGGACTCACTAGATCGGTGACGTGCCGGTGACGCTCCAGCTCGTCGCGGGCAAACTTTTGCGTCTCCCGCCGCGTCTGCGGGTTGCTGATGCCGCGACACCCGCGGAGAATGGTGCGGTAGAAGGAAAGGACTCTTGATCGTTGGAGGAACTAAAGGATGGGTGGGGGGGTTCAACTTTAAGCTCTTTTTCTGGAGGAAAAAGAAACATACGTGATCGAGGTTGAGGGCGCCGCCGATGCGCTTGGATGAAGGGCGTTGCGTGGCGAAGCCCCGGCTTTGGCGCGCGAGGCGTAGACAGAGAGCCATGGGGAGGGGGTATCACAGGATGAATTAGAATGTATACATGGAAAGAAAGAGAGTGAAAAGTAGTTGGCGAGAGGAGAGAGTTGAAGCTTGTAGGAAAAGCCGTTGGCAGCACAAGACAAGCCTGGGAGGTGGATCCTCGGGAATAGCCCAAGTCAAACCAGCACAGCGAATCTCAACTGACAACACAAGGTAGCAGGATTCTTTTTTTTTTTTTTTTTTTTTACGGAATCCTAGTAGATACTTTTCTCAACCCGGGTTGGGCATCTTTACGTTTATCATGGCCGCGGCTCCCCTGCCCACCAAGCGTCGCGCCGCGAGACGCGACGCGGCGCTCCGGGCCGCCGCCGACAAGGCCATCGCCGTGGCCAACAGCCTGACCGACGAGGCCTTTGTGTCTGCCTATATACAGCCCAGGTGTGTTTCGATTTTCTTCTTCGTGCGTGTCCCGCTGCCGTGAAAGAAGAAGAAGAAGGAGAATGGCTAACGGCGCAGCGAGTCCTCGTGGCCGACGTGGACGCACCCCCGGACTCGCGAGCCGCACGCGGTCAGCCTGCGCTCGCCCGGGCATATGCCCGCCACCGAGCTCGCCGCGTGCCTGGCGCTGATCGAGCGCACCAGCGGCGACGACTACCGCGCCGGCGGCGGTTGGGACCCGGCGGCCAAGGCCGCGGAGATGCGCTCGCGCGGCCTCCGCTACGTGCTCGTGCGCCACCCCGACGACGGCGGGGAGGTTCGCGGGTTCGCGTCGTTCATGTTCACATGGGAGGACGACCGGCCGGTCGTCTACTGCTACGAGATTCACCTCGCGCCGGAGCTGGAGGGGTGAGCACTACACCCACGCACGCGCTCGGCGCTGAACTGACGGGCCCTTGCAGGACAGGTCTGGGGGCGCTGCTGATGGGACACGTCATGGCGGTGGCGGGCCGCGTGGGCGGGATGACGGGCACGATGCTGACGTGCTTCGTGACGAATGAGCGGGCGAGGCGGTTCTACGAGCGCTTGGGGTTCGTGGTGGACGCGAGCTCGCCGAGGCCGAGGAGGCTGCGGGATAGGGTCGTTGAGCCCGCGTACGTTATCATGAGCCGCCCGACGACGACGACGGAGGGTAGTGGAGGTGTGGACGACGTGCCGCCCGACGAGGTTGACGGACATCGAGAGAAGAGAGCTAGAAAATCGACGTGAGCGCAGACACGACAGACGAGGAATAACGATGATATGATTATGGACACGACGATAGCAGAGCTTCAGGCAAGGGTTTCACTGGCAGGAGGGCAGCACTTCCGTACGACAGCATAACGGCGTAAAATTCATTTCATCATAGATAAAAGTGCAGGTACTATTCGCTGGCAAGTACGGGGAATATATATCAGTGCTGTGTAGCACATTCGAACATAAACTCTTTACGTGTCTAGTTGAACCATTCTTTTTCAAATACCCAACCAAAAAGACTCCGAAAAAGCAAACTGAAATTCGTTACTCTTCTTCCGTTCCATCATCCATCGTCCCAATGGCCATTCATTCCAGTTAAGCAAAGAGCTTCTTCTCATAAGACTCCATGTTAACGTTGCCCTCGAGCTGGGCGCTGGCAGTGCGGATCTCGAAGCGCAGAGTGCTGTTGCTAGCACAGGTGTGGAGCTCCTCCAGGCTGCGCATGCCGCAGTCCTGCATAGAGTGCTTGAGACCAGCAGCGAGGTACGGAATGAACTTGTTGATTGATCTAAACGAGTTGTCAGTAGGATTTTAACAGGTAGGAATAGGGGTAACATACCCTCGGTGAGCGACAGCACCGGAGACACCCTGGGCAACGAGGACACTGTCACCCTCGGAGAAGTAGCGGGCGGTACCAGCGTTGCTCTTCTGGCTGTCCTTGCCACCACTGCCGGCCTTCTTGTCCTGCATGGCATCAATGGAGCCCATGCCACGATAAGCCTTTACCAGCTTGCCCTCTCGGGAAACGAAGGAGGTGCCAGGCGACTCGGTGGTACCGGCGAGAAGACCACCCATCATGACAGTGGAAGCGCCAAGGGCAAGACCCTTGACAATGTGGCCAACGTTCTGAACACCACCATCGGCGATGCAAGGAACGCCGAAGCGGGCAGCAAATGCGCTGACGGCGTACACGGCGGCGGCCTGGGGGCGGCCAACAGCCATGACCTCCTGAGTGATGCAGGCAGAGCCACTGCCCATGCCGATACGGAGACCATCGACGCCGGCCTGAATGAGAGCCGCAGCCTGTTCACGGGTGACGACATTGCCACCAATGACGTCGAGGCCAGGGAACTCGTTCTTGCACCACTTGATCATGTCAACCTGGTACATGGAGTTACCCTGAGAGCTGTCAAGAATGACGACGTCGAGGCCAGCGTCGACGAGCTTCTTCAGGCGGGTCTTGTCCTCGGGACGAGTGCCAATGGCAGCAGCGCAGAGAAGCTGCTTGCTGTCGGGAAGCTTGGAGGCGAGGGGGAAGTGCTGGTTCTTGGTCAAGTCGGAGCGCGAGATCATCGAGACAAGGTTCTGAGCCTTGTCAACAATGGGAAGCTTGCCCTTCTTGGACTTTGCAAGAATCTTGTTGGCCTCGGCGAGGGTGACACCATCCGGAGCGGTGACAAGGTCCGTAACCATGACATCGGCAACGGTGGCGTCATTATCGTCCTCGAATTGGAGGTCGCGGTTGGTGACAATTCCGAGAAGCTTGGAGCCGAGCTTTCCGTCCTCTAATTGCGACATGTTAGCTAGTGAAAGACGGTTGTACATGTGCATTTTGTGGTGTAGGAAGAAATTTCAAGGTCATAGTAAAGGTAGTCCCCATGACAATAGTCTATACGGTGGAACGAAAGTTAAAAGTAAAAAGGTATATAATCATGTGAAGCGGGATTGGGCATTGAGCAAGAAGCAAAGCAGCGAACGTACCAGTAACGGGGAAGCCACCAAAGCCCCATTTCTCCTTGAGGGCCTTGGCTTCACCAACAGTGGTGCTGCGAGTAATAACGACGGGGTCGAGGATGAAGCCGTTCTCATAACGCTTCACCTTGCGGACCATGTCGGCCTGCTCATCGGGGGAGCAGTTGTGGTGAATGACACCGAGGCCACCCTGAAGAGCCATGTGGATGGCCATCTCGTGCTCGGTGACGGTGTCCATGGGGGACGAGACGAAGGGAGTCTTGAGGGTGATGCGCTTGGTGACGTGGGAGTCGAGGGAGACCTCGGAGGCGGGGAAGCCAATGTAGCCCGGGAGGACGAGGAAGTCATTGTAGGTGAGACCGCCGTGCTTGACCGTGTCCATGAGCTCATGGAGATCGAGGCCATCGAGGGTCTTGTACTCCTTGAGCACCTCGAGGGCGCTCTTGTGATCAAGGATCTTGGATCCGTTGATTTGAGCCATTGTATCGTCTGTCGGCAAGAAAAAAGGAGAGAGAGAAATTGCAGAGATGAGGAAACAAGTGGCGAGGTCGAAGGCGATGAGGCAATGAAACTAACTAGACGCGTTGTCTCGACTTGTTTGAATTGCTCCGACGCTTCTTCCCGAAAGAAAAAGAGGAAAAAAAGTTGGGCCAGGCCAGACGGTTGGAAATTTTTTTTCTATGGCGGACGAAGAGGGGCAAACAGGGTCCAGCTTTTTGGTGGGGTCCGCCTAAAACCTCAAGGTCGCTGCTTGGTAAGGCCTGGAAAATATCTACAGCCAGTGACACAGAGGAGGCTGCATTGAGGTCAAGGCTAATCATGATAAGTTGATGGAATGGATAGTGCTCGATATCCTCGGGATTGTGGTAATGGACCCGGTGCTGGACGAGACGGTTGCACCCGTTTCCTTGTAGCCTGCTCTGAATGGTTCCGCAAAGGACAACGTGCGGCGCCTGCAAACCGAGGAGCCCCCGCTGTAACCATATTCTCACTCGCTGTAATTCACCCACTGTGATTCGCTCACCGTCTTTCAGAGCTATGTACCATCACGACCGTCCCGTACGTTATCAACTTTTGGTATGCTTGGTTGCTCAATCATATTTTCCGGTTTCTTTTATTCAGTTGTGCTTTTATATACTCAGAGCATCTAAGGATGTGAAGGAGAGAAGGTTGAGGGAAGTTCGTGGCATTCATTGTTTTAATATACATCTCTGCTCAACACTGCCTGTCATCTTGCCTGATGCATCTCCCTCCCCCAGGACAATCATCATCTCCCAACTTGCTAATTTAGGCCACGTAGTTGACCGTGAGCTCACCTTTGCTCGTATCGTTACCGTCGTCCGTCGGCACGCTCCCGCACACGCGGCAGCCGTGGTTGCCAAGGGCGGCCAGGTAGTTGAGCGTCTGGCCCTTGTTGAAGCTGCGGTTACCAATGTTCTGGTAGAAGGCGCACAGGCGGCCCGTCACATGCCCGACGCACGCAATCTGCTGGCCGTTGGTCCACTGGCCCTCCGGCCCGGCGGCCACGGCGTCGCGCACCTTCTCCAGCGTGCCGGCCGGCGAGTGGCCGATGCCGCCAACGTTGCAGGTCGAGCTGCCGCGGCAGTTGATGCCCAGCGCGCGGGCGGCCAGCACCTCGGCGCGGACGCCGCGACGAGGACCCGGGTACTCTGCGGCGGCGCTGACGACGGACTCCTCGTCGCGCTTCTTGGCGTTGGTGACCATGTTGGCGGTGAGCTCGCCGTTGTTGACGTTGTTGCCCGGGTCGACGGGGACGGAGCCGCAGGCCTTGCAGCCGTGATCGATGATGTTCTGCACGAACTGCACCGTCTGGCCGATGGTCCACTCGCGGCCGGTCTTCTGGTAGAAGATGCACAGCGAGGGGTCGCCGATGGAGATGGAGGACTTGACGCACACGGCGTGCTCGCCGTCGCGCACCTTCTTGTTCTGGTCCATGCCGCGCAGCTGGCCCTGCGCCTGGCCGAGGAGGCCCTTGTTGCCGACGCAGAGGCCGGAGCCCTGGCAGTTGATGCCGAGAGCGTTGGCGGTGGCGGCGGTGGCGACGCTGGCCAGGAGGGTGGTGAAGGAGACCATTGCTGTTGAGATGGAGACTGGTTGGTTGTGTGGTTGTATAGTTGTGTATGCTGTTGCTAACAGGTAATCGGATGAAGACAACTGAGATGAAGTAACCTATACAGTCGGGGCACGGTCGGTCTTATATAGTAGTTGGGATGTCAAGTCAGCTCTTCATCAATTGCAATCTGTATATACCCTGCCATGTCTCATGTGGACTCTGGGTACGGAAGATGCCTTGGTTGGACCGAGCTGACATGCCGAGTTGCACCGGATCACTCCATTTTTACGACAACTGGGCCGCGACTCTCCACATGAATTGGAAATCACAGATGCATTTGGGCGGCTCGTGTACGAGATGTCGTCGCGCTTTGCGGTATAGCCTCGCCGCCCACGAGCGACGGCGATGTATCTCCGGGCATCCTAGTCCGTCGATCCCGGCGCCGCCCCGGCAGGCCCGGCAGGGGTACAATCTCGTCCACAAAATGGTGGTCAGCAATGATTTGGAAAGGACGGGAAAATGTAATCACGTCTGTCTTGTCACTTCATTCTTGATTCAGATTTGGGGCCAATACAAGACACTGACTGGGCTGTAAACATCTTCCCCCGCAAAAACTAAGGGGAATCTCCGCAAACTCGAATGACGTCGCCCGCTCGCTTTGTTTCTAGTCCATCGACCAGAACCCAACAGAACCGGACTCCTCCTCCAATCAGAGCGCATCGGTGCGTGGCCACATGGGAGCCGCGTGGGAGCTGGCCTTCTCGTTGGCGGGCTTTCCCTTCGTGTCAGTTCCCAGAGTTGTTCCGCTTCCACCTTGCCGTCAGAATATAGCGCGAGACAGAATGATGGGCTGGAACTTTCCATAGCAGCCTCAACGCTTCGACAGATGCAGCCTTGTAGGGCACAGCTTACAAACAGGGCTAAGGACATAAGCAGGGCGCAGCCGTATGAGCCACAAACGTCACCACACGAATATGTTGTGCCTTTACTTGACTACAGGGTGGGAAAGAATATCCGCATCGCGGCTAGACTTGGGAGTCCACGACGATAGCTACCCTGGAGTACTTGATCCGGTCAATGACGCCAGAGAAGCTTCCTGCAAGCGCGATTGGAAACCGTCGTCCTTGGTAGCGTCAAAATCAGTCTATCGGCGCTAAATATCTTCTTTTCCATCACCTAGGTTACGAAGTACCTTGCCTCATGTTGCGTTAAAAAAGCCGCGTGCCATGTACGCTGGCTTTCATTCGACTCGTTTGAGGCAATTGTCAATCACCAACAACCACACCGGCATTTGATTGCAGTTAAATGGACTATGCCTGTAAATCTCTAAATTAACGACAAATGTGACAGAGACCTGCCGAAACCGGGAGCAAGATAAACTTTGATATCAGCTGCAGAACTAGCGACTGATCTAACTGGTGGGAGCCATCAAGATGAAGATCACAGCCTTCACAGCCACCCCCAGAAACGGGTCCAAGTGGTGCAACCATGTACAATTCGGGAAGCTGACATGTATTATGCACCAATGAAGGAGTGAGCAGCATGTAGATCCATCATCCATGTAGAAACATGTTTTACCCAGGTACGTCCTACACTGCCACTGTTACCTCGACATTCTGCGAAAATATTGCCTGCCGCGGATCTGAGCTGGTAATCGGGAAAGTCAAGATCATTCAACAGCTATGAAATTACAAGCAGCTGGGCAGTTGGACCGTTGCCTTGATAATAAGTGATTGGCTGTAAAGCGACATCCTTCTGCACTGCAACGGTGTAAGGCCTAGCTCTAAGTTCTGGGCATTTATTAACAGATGGCGAGTCGTTTAAAAGCTCAAAACATCACTCTACGCGCCCAAGTCCATCGTCCAAGTCTCAAATAGGATGCCGATACCCCCGTCCACATATCTGCTTCCTATTAATACCTCCATTACATACGACGCCGTGATGCCTGCACACTAATATACGACACCCAGCTTTTATGCATGCCGACGGTCACATGTTCGCTTAATGCAGGGAGTTATTTCAAAGAGAACTACCAAAATTATCCTCAAAGGCTCGCTAGGAGAATACCTCCGATTCTTCACCTGTCCGTGCTGCGAACGCTCCTGCCTATTGGCGACGATACTCCTACAACTCATAAACAGCCATCCCTGAAAGTTGAGGTCATCACCAAGTCTAGGCCCAAGAGGCAAGCAAGGAAGGGACAAGAATGCGCAAATCCATTTACTTTTCTGGCGTAGCAGTTTGGCTTTCTAGGTTGGATCAGGAAGGTCCCCCGGGGACGATCATCTTGGCCGACGAACCGAACAAGAGCAAGTTACGCTACGGCAAACATGATAAAAAAAAAAGCAAAGAATAAAAGCTCCGACGTTTCTTTGGCTGTGGATCCCGGGACATGATCCCGTTCTTCATGGCAACGCCTGGTATTATTCTACTTTAATCTAGAAGGCCGCCGTCCCCGCCGCCAAGGGTCGTCTAGTCTGAAAGCCGCCTGGCGCTCTTAGAAGCAAGAAGCGACCTCCCCAATGGAGAAGGTTGTGTTTATTTTTCTCTCGAGCTCACGGCAGCGGTTATAGTTGCAATGCTGGACGATCCCGGGAGACCCTCTTCTCTCGTATCAAGTCTGAGGGCAGGGCGCGGTGTTCGGCCGATGACGAGGTGAACAAATTGGCAGAAACGAGAGAGTACAACTTGGCGGAACTATATAAAGGTACCAAGATGAGAAGCTTCAAGATGTTCTGAGCTGCTCAATCACTGGTTCTGCCAACACTCAAAGTCCCAAATACCTGCTTTCTGCCCTACTCCCCCCCCCTCCGGAACGGCAAATCAACATGGCTCTGAAGAAACTCCTTGCTGTTTCCGCCACCATGGCTGTGGCGGTCTTAGGTGCCGCTCTTCAAGCCGCCGATGAATGCGATTCAGGCGAGCCGAGCGCTGAACTGGTCGCCGCCGCGGTCCAGATGGCCGCCAACGACAAGGTCGCCGCGGCCTTTGCGTCCACGGAGAAGCGTGCCGACGTCGACGTCCCGACCTACGTCCACGTCATCTCCTCCTCCAACTCCGAGTCTGATGGCAACATTTCTGTAAGACAGTAACAAGCTCGACCCTCTCCAATGAGCCGCCTCCGGCGTGTCCTGACTCATCCTGTTTTGTCTCGCCCCATGTAGGACGACAAGGTGCGCGCCGGCATCGACGTGATGAACACCAACTACGCCGGCTCCGGCTTCAAGTTCACCCTCAAGGACATCGACCACACCATCAACGCCGACTGGACGACCACGGAGAAGAAGGCGATGAAGGACAAGCTGCACAAGGGCGACTTCAAGACCCTCAACCTCTACCTGCTGCCCAGTTTCATCCGGAGCGAGGACGACAAGACGTCGCTTAACGGCCGGTGCACCTTCCCGGACTCGAACTCCGCGAGCGCCCCGAAGCCGGACGGGTGCATCGTCCGGACCAAGGCCTGGGACAACAAGCAGACGACCACGCACGAGGTCGGCCACTGGCTCGGCCTCTTCCACACCTTCCAGGGCGAGACGAGCAGCAAGTCGTGCGACGCGAACAACGACTACGTCGACGACACGCCGGCCATGAAGAAGGATAGCAAGGACTGCAGCGGCGACGCCGACACGTGCCCGTCGGCCGGCAAGGACCCGGTCACCAACTTCATGAGCTACGCGGCCTGCCGCACCAAGTTCACCTCGGGCCAGTTTACCCGCATGAAGACCATGTATAACAAGTACCGCGCGTAATTCTGTGCGAGGGGATTGCTGCACGTGGGGATGTGCTTGGCGTTGCAGGCGTGGAGCGTTGGAGGGAGGCGTACGGAGTGATGGCGCATGACGGAGCGAGCATGAAATCGTGCATGTTATGCGTGGATGAAAGATTTGAGATGTATATGGTGTGTCGAGTTGACGATTATTCAAGTTGACTATTTTCTAGCCGATGAGTACATAGTTGTCAATGATTGAAATACAAGACGTTACGAAACATACAAAATGTAGTCGAAGCCGGCACGTTCAACACAGTCAAGCCGGGCCTGCCCCTGGCCGCTTCACTCGTCGGGCTTCCTCGGCCACCGCCAGAACATGTTGGCGCCGTCGATGCCCTTGAGCGGGTTTCCCTCGCCGCTTGTCGCGTTGCCGTGCTGCTCGTCGAAGCCGCAGGCGCGATAGAAGCCGTCCATCTTCCACGCGCTCACCACCGATGCGACCACGCCATCCCGCTGCGCGCGGTCCAGCCCCCACGCGACCAGGCGGCGGCCGACGCCGCCACCCTGCCGGTCCGGGTGCACGGCAAGCGCGTCGAGGTACCACGACTCGGCGCGGTCGCCGGTCCAGGCGGACGGGCCGAAGCACGGGTAGGCGCGCTCGATGGCGTCCTCGCGCGTCGGGTCCGCGGCGCGGTTCGGCCACAGGTATGCGTGGACGCCCATGGCGGCGGCGGAGAGGGGGCGTAGAAGGTTTCCTGGGGTAAATGAGCGTCTGATTTTTTGCGAGAGATGCAGCAGCACGGCGGACG
>NW_017387313.1:807236-824759 GCF_001636725.1 Cordyceps fumosorosea ARSEF 2679
GGGACGTACGGGGATCGACGGGCCAGAGCTCAAGTGCGCGGCCGCCATCGCCGAGGCGCGTCCACAGCGCGGTGCCGACAATGACGTCCTCCTCCTCCCGGCCGGTGGTGGGCGAGGAGGCTTCGCGGCGAACAGCGACGAGGAACCGATAGCGGTAGTCCCAGAAGTTGACGCGGGCGCGGCGAAGCCAGTAGAGGTACATGTCGTCCGGGTACTGGGAGCGGTGGGGATGGATGTGCTCGCCGAAGAGGTTGTCGTCCCAGAAGGCGGCGGCCATGAGGCGCGCAATCTCGGGTAGCTCCGAGTAGCGGGCGTCTCGGACGACAATTTCGGGCATGGCTGAGAGTTCTTGCTGTGATGCCTAGAGGTCGCAAGAACGATGATGAATATCGCCGAGATCAGAGAGGCGCCGCGGGCTAAGCTGCAGGCAGGGATGGGGCCGGCAGCACTTTGAGTATCCTCCCAGAGGTGCTACCGCCATGGCGCGGGCCGCCACATTATGCGTTCTTCCCCCTTGCCAATTGTGGCATCTTGATGGGAGAAGGTAGTGAGGGAGGGGGAGGGGGAGTATTTCCCGAACAGTCGTCCATTCCCGTTTGTGGTCCACAGTTGCTGTGGATTGGAAGATGGGGAGCGAAGTGGGCAGTGCCACGACCCTGCTCGACGTGGCCAGAGCAGGCAGGGACTCTCTAGCTGTTGGGCTGATTTATATGCGCCGCCAGAGGAATATTGCGGCGTCATTGTCGTGAATGTCGAGGCAGGAAGAAAAGGGGATGGTGGTGGTGAGTTCCGAGTGATACTGTAGCGGTGCGACCAGGATGGGGGGGGGGGGGGGGGAAGTAGGGGTCCTTTTTTGTTGGTGTTAGTGGGTGCAGGCGTTCAATTTCCCTCTTCCACCTTCCCACTTCCCAACGCCACGTCCGAAAGCCACATCCAGATGATGGTTGACTATTCAATTAGCAACTATGCCCTGATTCGATTTTTTTGATAGCTTAGACGTGTTGGCAACCGCGGGAGTGGCACCGAATCCCACACCGAGCGACAGTGATATCACAATTCGACTCCTGACACTAAGCTCTCCACTCCGTTTGCTCAGTTCAGCTTCCGGCTTTCAGCGACATCATTTTGGATCGAGGCATGGCTTGATAAGGGACGCTGGATTGCATCATCATGGGTTTTGGTTGTGAATCTACAGAGTTTGGCAAAGCTTGTGACGATTATCCTACCAACACCAACAAGCCCAACAAGTCATACACCTCCACCCGAAACTACGTCCCCTACTAAATAATTAGGACCGCTCTTCATACGTTATCTTCCAAGCAATCTCCTTGCTGATAATCATGTCTTGGCTACCCGTCCCGGAGTTGGCGTCATCGTCCACGTGCTCCCTGCTGCTTGTCGCATACGGCTGCGCCTCTGTCGTCTGACCAGACAGCACGCCTCCCGCTGGCCAACCGTGCGGCGACACCTGAGCAGACTGCCCGGCGTCCGATCGCCGCCTTGCCGAGATGGTCGTCGACACCACGCCTGTGTTTCCTGCCGCCGATCCCGCCGCCGCCGTCCCTTTGGAACGACTGTTGGCAAAAGACCGCAGAGCGTATGCCCCCCCCGACCCGCTCATGGTATCGTCGTACGCCAGCGGGAAGCCCATGCCAATCGAAAAGGACTTGAGAAAGTTTTTGAGGTTTGGCACCGTCGCCGAGATCAGGGACCACGAGATCATGGCCTGCTGGAAGAGTAGACTGTCGATGACGGCGAACTGCGGTTCGGCAGCCGACGGATACTGGTCAAAGTAGTGTAGGTGGACGCCGGAGAGGATGACGAGCGGCAGCCGAAAAGAGAAGGCCATGATGACTTGGAACTTGCGCGCGGCTGACATGTTGACGCTCCAGGTCAGTTCCACCATCAGCAGCCAGGCGGCAACTTCGGTGAAAATATCAACCGCTGTGATGACTGCCCAGCGCGTTTCCTATGCACACACATACAACGCACCCGGTCAGCTGATGGTTGCGGTCTCGGGACGGAAACTCCCTACCTGGCTTGGACATTGTGTGATGTTCTCCGGCGTCAATAATGTATCGGCTCGACAGTTTGCCAGGTACGCGATGCAGGATCCCACTCCCCACATTGCGCTCACAACCATCATTGCGATGCAAATCGGCCTGCTCTTGCCCGTCTTTCGGCCAATGATTCGAAGTATAAGTGCGAGGAGGGAGCATTTCGACAGACACATTGTCAGAAAGCCGAGAATCATGGCCGCCAGCGTCGACTGTGTCGCAAAGGTGTCAGTAGGTGCGTCTTGATGGCAGTAATTGTGAGCGTACTTTGGAAGACGTCCTCCACTGCTCGGACGTCGTGATGGAGTTGAACTTTCCAAGACCACCATTTCCTAGTCCCACAAAGATGGCAATGGATTGTGCGAGTTGCAAAACCTAGGAGGAAAGCTACCGTCAGATCACCCGAGTAATGACGGCCAAAACCGAGTCGGACTGCGCGTTACCGTTGCGGAAGCGATCAAGATGTCGTCTATCCCGAACATCTTGTACTTCACGTATGCCCTAGCCGTGCTGACGAGAGAGCTGTAGACGAGCGCCAGGATGGTGACAATCCACAGCTGCCCAGCATGGTCGCTAGAGGTAACCGGCGAGAAGCGCGGCCCGTCACCAAACGTTTGCACTTCCATTGTAGAGAGGCGATCGGATTCACACTGCGAGAATGAGGCACATTGCTAGGAGAGAAGGGATGCGAAGGCGGATTGATTTAGTTCAAGACGAATTCGCCCTCCGACCTCGACCAACCTCACACGAGCAGATAATCTTGGTATTCTCCGACAAGCATGATGACCACACAGCAGTGGCTACAGGGGTCTTGTTTTCCTTACGACATACTTGCAATCCGCAGAGGGTCTTCTCTCCGACACTGTGGAACAGCCAAGGCGGACCCTTGAAGAAATTTGGTGACCGGGTTGGGGGGAGAGGTTTTATGGAACCGCTGCACACCTGGATACTGCAACCTTATATCAATTCTTGTTTTTTTTTGTTTTTTTTTTCCTGGCGAAGCAAATAGCCCGAGTCGACTGTGCACTACTTGGCACTCGAGTCTGAAGACTGTTGCAGAATATCTTCGAGCACGACACGATACAGCTGAGCGACATGCAGCGCGTTGGACGAGGAAATAGGAGAAGATTCGAACCGAAGGGGCTATATGTGCAAGAGAGAGGTTATAATAAACAACCATTCATAAAGAAATAAGAGAAAGAGGGAGCCTGGGAAAATTCGGCGGCTTCGACTGCAATTGGTCAAAGACGTTGTCCGGGCCAAGACCCATGCCGGCCAACTAACGTTACGGAACGTTACCTGCCTCCACCATTGACAGGATGAAGAAGACGCCCGGCTTTATTTTTATGACTAGTTTGTTCCACCACCTCTTCTTTCGCCGTTCTAGGTCCAATATTTTGGTTTGCGAGAGATCGTGGTCTCGCGCGGCAGAGGCGGCGGGCTGCCCCTGGATTCACCTACCAGATTGAGGCTGCCTTGGGGGCTTCTTTGGACGAGCAAGCGTTGGTCAAGCTGCGAACTCGACTCTAATGGGCGAATATCAACACGTTTTCCTGGCCCCAGAAACCTCTTTCCGAGAAGCAAGCAAGTTAGAAGAGGGCCCACCAGTACGGCCCGCTGCCAAGCACGGAGTATTAAGTACACGCGGGCTATAGTCTTCATTTATATCCTTGAAGGCTCTGGGAGACCATCCCCCCCCCCTTTATTTACCTGCAGCCCGCGGACTCTTTTCTACAGCCATGGCCTTCTGATTCCTCTCGACCTATTCTTCTTTGGCGGCCCGTCCCCCCTCCACCGGTCATGAGTCGCCAAACCCCCCGACGGCATGCTCTCCCGAGAGAAAGACCCTTCCTCAATTTCGGGACCTGAAGAAATATCCGCCAGATTATTGCCATCTAATCCACGAGGAAATGGAGACGAGGGGGGGGGCATTGGGTCCGAAACTGATAGTCTGTAAAAAATGGCGTGCAGATTCGAGCCAGGCACATGGGACGCAATCTTCCCAGTTGTTGCATCGAAAAGCGGATAAGGCTTTTTGTGACAGCTTCTCTTCTTCTTCTTGTCTTCAAAATTTTTAGTTTGACCTGCTTTCCTCTTTCACCTCACATCTTCCCTGGCCCTGGCCCTACGCCGTTCGTCTTTTCATATCCCGTACAGAATGGGGACCGACGACAAAGCGTTCGATGCCGGCGGCGTCTATGCCGAGGGCGTGGATGAAAAGAATGGCAATGCGGGCGATCGCCTCGACATGTACCGCATGGGCAAGGCTCAAGAGATGAGGGTGAGGATAAGACTCTTGCTGGCTTTTGACTTGCTGGCGAAGAAAACTTGTTGCTAATGAGAGTGTAGAGGAACTTTCGCTTCCTGTCCATCCTGGGCTTTTCCATGATTCTCATGGCCTCGTGGGAGTTTAGCTTGAGGTAGGCATTCCATCTTGATATCGTTCCTTCCCCTTCGACAGTGACTAACATATTCTGCAGTGTCGCTACCATTGGTCTCATCAACGGCGGTACTGCTGGTCTCATCTGGATGTTCTTTGTCTGCTGGATGGGCTTCATGGTGGTCAACACGTCCATGGCCGAGATGGCTTCCATGTAAGCGTCCTCCGGTTCCCTCTCTACCCTCCTCCTGTCATCCAGCTAACACGGCCACTTCCGGCATCAGGGCACCCACCTCCGGCGGTCAGTACCACTGGGTGTCCGAGTTCGCGCCGCCGCAGCACCAGAAGCTCCTCAGCTACCTCATCGGATGGATGTGCGTGCTCGGGTGGCAGACGTCGTGCGCATCGTCGGCCTTCATTGCCGGCACGCAGATCCAGGGCCTTATCGTGCTCAACTGGCCCGACTCGTACGCGCCGCAGCCCTGGCACGGCACGCTGCTCGCCATCGCCGTCGCCGCCTTTTCGGTGCTCTTCAACACGCTGCTCGCGCGCAAGCTGCCCCTGATTGAAGCCCTCGTCCTCATCATCCACGTCTTTGGCTTCTTCGGCATCCTCGTCGCCCTGTGGGTGCTCTCGCCGCGCGCCGACGCCTCCGCCGTCTTCACCGAGTTCACCGACGGCGGCGGCTGGGGCAGCCTCGGCGGCTCGACGCTCGTCGGCATCCTGGCGGGCGTGCTCCCGCTGCTCGGTGCCGACGCGGCGGTGCACATGTCGGAGGAGCTGCGCGACGCGGGCCGCACGCTGCCGCGGTCCATGATGATGACGACCGTCTTCAACGGCGCGTTCGGCTGGATCATGGTCATCACGCTGTGCTTCTGCATCGGCGACCTCGAGGCCGTGCTCGCCTCGCCGACGGGCTTCCCCTTCATGGCCGTCTTCCTCAACGCCACGGGCTCCGCGCGCAGCGCCACCGCCATGTCCGTCTTCGTCGTCGCCATGACCGTCTTCGCCAACCTGACCATGGTCGCCACCGCCTCGCGGCAGGTCTTCGCCTTTGCGCGTGACCGCGCCCTGCCCTTCAGCCCCTGGCTCGCCAGCGTGCCCGTCGGCTGGGACGTGCCCATCAACGCCATCCTCGTCACCTTTGTCGTCTCCAGCCTGCTGGCGCTCATCAACATCGGCTCCGCGGTCGCCCTCAACTCCATCACCTCGCTCGCCACCACGTCCATCCTCTCGAGCTACATCGTCTCCATCGGGTGCATCGTCTGGCGGCGCGCGACGGGCAGCCCGCTGCTGCCCTCCAAGTTCAGCCTCGGCCGCTGGGGGCTCCCGATCAACATCGCGTCGGAGGCGTTCCTGGTGGTCATCTTCGTGCTGGCCTTCATGCCGCCGAACCCGAACCCGAAGGCGGCGGAGATGAACTGGAACGTGGTCATCTACGGCGGCGTCGCGCTCTTCTCCGTCGTGTACTACTTCTTCCGCGGGACGCACCAGTACGAGGGCCCGGTCGTGTACGTCCGGACCCTTCCTCCGGAGACGGTCGCGCCTTGACGCAGCGTCGCTTCTTCCTCCCATCATCCTCTCTTTTTTCAAGGTTTTCGATTCAAGCACCCGTTTTTGTACAGTTCCAATCAGGAACAAAAGCTTAGTCCATGTATCTACCTCTTCAGGCGGTATACTCCGCACATAATCTCTTTGTACTGTACTGTGTACTCTATTTCTCTAAACGTGCAAGCCACGGCCCTGTCTCGAATACCGTCCCAATTCACAGCATGCTCTTCTCCCTGCCGCTGCCATCCAGTCACTCGCCCGCCTCCAGCTCCGACAGGTAGTGCTCCGCCTCGAGCGCCGCCATGCACCCCGTGCCCGCGCTCGTGATCGCCTGGCGGTACCTTTTGTCCTGCACGTCGCCCGCCGCGAACACGCCCGGCACGCTCGTCAGCGTCGTCCCCGCCTTGGTCACCACGTAGCCCTCCCCGTCCATCTCCAGCTGGCCCTTGACCAGCGCCGTCGCGGGATCGTGCCCGATGGCGTAGAACAGCCCGTTGCCCTCCAGCACCTCCTCCCCGCCCGTCACGTTGTCCTTGACGACGATGTGGGACATGAGCCCGTCCTCGCCGCCGCGGATCTCCGTCGCGGAGGCGCTGAAGCGCACCGTCACCTTGGGGTGGGCGAGCAGCCGCTTGGCCATGGTCTTGCTGGCGCGCAGCTGGTCGCGGCGGACGAGCACGGTGACGTGGCTGCCGTACTTGGTCAGGAAGGTGGCCTCCTCGGCGGCGGAGTCGCCGCCGCCGATGACGAAGAGGGGCTTGTTGCGGAAGATGGGGACGGCGCCGTCGCAGACGGCGCAGGCGGAGATGCCGTTCTGCCAGTACTTGTCCTCGCCGGGGAGGCCCATGCGGCGGGCGGAGGCGCCGGTGGCGACGATGACGGCGTCGGTGGTGTGCGTCTCGTCGGGGGCGAACTCGGTGCTGTACTTGAAGGGTCGCGAGGAGAGGTCCAGCTTGGTGACGGTGTCGGTGACGATCTCGGTGCCGAAGCGCTCAGACTGCGCGCGCATGTTGTCCTGAAAGAAGGAGGAGAGGCTTTGTTAGAATGCTCGCCTTGCGCGACTGGGCCGTTTTCTCTTTCGCATGGAACGCCTTAACATACCATCAACTCCTGGCCCATGACGCCCTTGGGGAAGCCGGGGAAGTTCTCGACGTCGGTCGTGGTGGTGAGCTGGCCGCCGGCGGCGGTGCCGTTGGCCATGAAGCCTTCGTAGAGGACGGCTGGGAAATGTCTCTGTCAGTTGTGCTGTCCACCCGCGGGATTCCACTTTGCAATCGACGAGACTCACGCTTCAGCTCTGCTCTGGCGAGGTAGATGGCGGCCGTGTGGGCGGCCGGGCCCGATCCGATGACTGGACAGGCAGCGTTAGCTTAGATCGTGTCCTCGTCCCCTCGAAAAGACCACCAGCAATGGCTGGTCCCGGGAATTCGCAAGAAACGTACTGACAACCTTGCTGTGCATGGCTCTTGTTCCCAGCTCGGCTGGCTTCGACGCGGCTTGGGGGTACTTGGTGGTCGCGGCTGCGACTGTGGCGACGGCGGCGAGAGAAAATCCGGCGCTGGAGCGTAGCGGCCGTCGAAAAGCAGAGGCAAACAGTTTGGCGGTTGTTTGCGATACACGCCGGAGTGGAGGGAGAGGAAGGAAGAAGGAGAAAAGAGAGGGACTTTATGGGGAATCGCGGGCTGTGTGGTGAGTGGTGGGCTGCTGCGCGTGAGTGAGTGAGTGCGTGAGTGCGTGAGTTTGTTGACTAATTCAAGTTTTGGTGCCTCCGAGCTCGAGCGAGGGGGAGGAGGGGTGGTGGGGCAGAGAGAGAGCTTGATGTCCTGAGGATGAATGAAAGTCGAGGAATAAAGAAGAAGACGATATGAATAAAATGAAAGTGATTGTTTTTACAGGCATTTTGATTTGGAAAAATTCACGGTGGGAATCGGTTCATTTGTCACCCTTTTGCGTTGGCTGGCTGCTGAATAACGCCACTGCAGACAGACAGACAGACAGACAGAGAGACAAAGCTTGCTGCCTGTAAATCGAGTTGACAAATCTTTCAAAACTAGTGCCATCGCCTGCCTTGCATAATCAATATACAATCAATTTCTAGTAATATACATTCTTTCTTTATTTATTGATCCTTCTCAGGTGTAGAGTCTGTACACGCCCGTTTCCCCATCTGCCGTGTTGTCCGTGATGGTACCACGCCACCCTCCATCAATGACCAAGACACCAACATCAACTCGGATCGCCGACTGCCGACCGGGGTCCTGCGCGTAGCCATGTCCATGCAACAACCCAGCTTGCCGACGTCATCTTCGCCGAGCGGCACCCACACTCGAACCCAGCCCACCATGACGGACCGCTCATCGCTGCTCCCCCTCGGCGCCGAGGCTGCCGTCCCGCTTTCCGAACCGCGCGCCCAGGCCGCCAATGTCCCTTCGGAAAAACTTGCCAAAGTTGCGCAAGTTCTCGTTGATCGTCGCCTTGTCCGCACCGACGCCGACGCCGCCGGGCATCCCGGCCGCGCTCGCCGTGCCAATGTCCCGCGCCGCGCTCAGCAGCTTCTCGCCCAGCGAGCCCGCGTCAAAGGCACCCCGCGCCGCGGTGCCCGTCAGCACCGACGCCGCGCCCGCCGCCGCGGTGGCGGTACTGCTGCTGCCGCCGAGACCCGATGTCGTCGTGGTCGCCATGAGCGGCGTCAGCAGCGGCGAGCTCGCCACCAGCTTGTCGTGGCCCCCGCTGCCCTCGCGGTGGATGCCGAACAGCTCCATCAGGTGCGCGTGGTCTTGCTTGCGCACGCCCTTGAGCTCCAGGATCTTGCGGAAGTTGGTGTCCGACTTGTCGCCGATGTGGATGAGGTACGCCTGCACGAGACCCTCGGGCGGCGACGGCCGGATCTGCAGCGTCTTGAGCAGCGGGTCGACACGACCCATGGATTGCTCGACTCTCCGGACGAAGCCGGCCGGCGGTGGTTGAGGCGTCGGTGATGGGTTGTGCTGAAGAATCAGGGTGCCGAAAGACTTTGTAAGTGCATACTTGTCCACCAGCATCTGCCACCACTGTTAGTCTTGCATGTAAAAGAAATTCGGGGAGGAATAAGCGACATACCTGCTGAGCACCGATCTCTGATATTGGCCGGCATTGCACAATTTGGTTAATGTAGCTTGTTGCCAAGTGCTCGACAAGATTATCACAAAAGGCCCTGGCATACTGTTGCTTGCCCACCACGGCCAGAATCTCCTGCGTCTTGTCGTTGACGTGCTTCACAAGCTCGCCGACGTATGAGCTCTGATCGCCCGCGGTCTCCATCGTGCTCCAGTTCGTGTTCTTCATCTCTCGCCAGACGCCCTCGCAGTGCTGCTCCACGATCCGCACCAGCGCCAATACCGAGGCGCTGGCCACGCCAAGGAAGGCGTCGGACTGGGATGACAGGTCGACCCTGCCGACGAGGTCCGGGTCTATGCGCTTCTTGATATTCTCCTCCAGCTGGTTTGTGTTTGCGTGCCAAAAGTCGGCCGTGTTGAGCACCAGGATGCAGTCCTGCATCGCGGGTAGTGTTTGGCCGGAGGCTTGGAGCTTGTGTAGCAAGACTTGCTGCGCGTACTCGTCGAGATACTTTGCGAGTATCTTTGATAGGTCGAGTAGCCGTTCCGCAGTCGACAGCTTTGCGCATTGTGATAGGGTGAGCTTGTAAAAGTGAAACAGCTCAATGGCGGACTGCATCACCGCTTGCGGCGAGAATTCGTCGTCGGGCGGTATTGACGGCTGATTCCTGTACTTTGGCATCATTGCAGCAAGTTGCCTGTCTTGTGAGTCAACCCATAGGCTGAGGTACGGCTCAAACGCAACCGAGATGAGTCCGTTGAATGAATACGTCTTTTCCTCCGCAGAGCTCAACGTGTCGATGCTCGCTCGCGGCTCGTTGGAGAAGCGCCTCTCCAGGCTCTGCTCAAAGTCGAGCGTCTCCTGCAGGCAGGACAAGAGCAGATTCACGTCAATCTTGGCGCCGTCGGTGCGCCGCATGCTGCGCTCCAGGATGCCCCTGAAGTCGTCGCGCGTTCCTTCGCAGAACGCGGTGGCCAGGACCTCGCTGACGCGCCAGTGCGGCGGGAAGATGGCCGCGTGCTCCTCCTCGTGCGCCTTGACCGTGCGCCGGAACCACGCGTACCTCCGGCCGATGTTGTCCAGGCTGCCCGCCTCGTCGTTGCCGCGGAACACCTGGCGGTACTCGCGCAGCTCCGTGTTGACGTACCACGTCACCAGGCGGGCGCGCGCCGCGTCCCCCAGCGCGTCCATGACCAGACACGCCTCGGCCAGCGTCCCCCGCCGCGCCGCGACCTCGCCCTTGGCAAAGGCCATCTCAAAGTCCTCGCACACCTGCTCGAGCAGCCCCCGCTGCAGCTCGGCGACCTCGCGGCTCAGCGCGGCGATCTGCTCGATGCTGCGGTAGCTGCCAAAGTGGCGCATGAGCTGCAGCACCGCCTGCAGCAGGCCCGCGCAGTCGCGGTACTGGCGCGCGCGCGCGAGCCCGCGCAGCTGCTCGTACGCCGTCGTCAGCATCTGCAGCCGCTTCAGCGCCGTCATGCTCAGCGTCAGGTTCTTCTTGGTGCCGTCCAGCCGCTTGATGTCCGCCGTCATCGAGGTGATGCTCGCCTCCGTCTCCATGGCCCGCGACCGCACCGTCTCGACCTTGCGGAACAGCTGCCCGAGCTCCGCCTGCGCCGACCGCATCCGCTCCAGGCTCGAGTCGGGTCGGTACGCCTGCGCGGCCTCGAGGGCGCCGATCTCGGCGGCGAGGTCATCCTGGTGCGACCGGAGCGTCTGCGAGACGCGGTTGACGGACGATACCGAGGCCGGGTTCGCGAAGAGCAGGTTGAGGTGGTCGATGGGGTCGTAGTCGACTGTCCGTTCACCCAGTGGCGCAGTTAGCTAACAAAACGGTGCCTTCCGCTGAAGCGAATTCGACATACCTGAGTCAAGTGACGATGGGTTCGTCAGCGCCGCGCTCATATTGCTGCGGCTCTCTGGCGATCAATGTTGCCACCTGTCCCTTGCCTTGCGATGACAGTTCTTGGAGAGAGCATGGACTCGGCTAGGATGCCTTTGCCAAGTAGTAAAAGTGGGGCAACAATGACGACCTCTAATAAATGAATTGCCGTCGACAATATAGAACGGATTAACTACTAAAGCAATCATTCTGAAAGAAAAAAATAAACTTTGTGTAAGTGAGGGAGATATGTATGTAAAGGATTCTGGTTCATCAAAGTATGCTTTATTATGCTACGCCCGAGTGCGTGTCTGATACATGTGTGTCCATTCTCAGCAAGCAACTACGAGGATGAGCTGATGATATAGATGCAGTCAATAATGGCCGAAGAAAAAATATAATTATTTATTCATAAATTCATACATGTCTTTCCGTTATATACTAAGGATAATCCTCCACATAATTTGGTCCTCTGCCTTACTGGTTACCGTTGTAGGACAGCAGGTTGACGGTGCTGCCGACATTGCCGGTGACCTTGTTCTGGGTGCCGAGCTGCTTGATGCGGGAGGTGATGGCGGCCGGGGTGTCGAGGTTCTCCAGGACGGCCAGGTAGATGGCCAGGCCGGCGATGTGCGGGGAGGCCATCGAGGTGCCGGTGATGGTGTTGGTGGCCGTGGTCGAGCCGATCCAGGTGGAGAGGACGTCCTCGCCGGGGGCGTAGATGTCGACGGGGGTGCCGTAGTTGGAGCCCTGCTGCGAGTTCCAGACCCAGCGCGCCCAGTTGGCGTTGACGGCGGCGACGGTAATGGCCTGGGGGGCGCGGGCGGGGGAGACGTTGTTGCTGTCCTGGTTCTCGTTGCCGGCGGCGACGACGCTGAGGACGCCCTGGTTGTAGGCGCTGGCGACGGCGCGGTCAAAGGCGGTCGAGACGGGTCCGCCGAGGGACAGGTTGATGACGGAGCGGGTCTGGCGGCGCTTGGCGACGATGTCGTTGACGGCCCAGTTGTAGCCGTCGAGGATGACGGAGGTGTCGGCGGTGCGGCCGCTGAAGACCTTGACGGAGACGATGTTGGCCTTCTTGGCGACGCCGTACGACTTGGAGGCGATGGTGCCCGAGACGTGGGTGCCGTGGCCGAGGGTGTCGACGTCCTGGCCGCCGGCGGCGTTGTAGCCCCGGGTGGCGCGGCCCTCAAACTCGACGTGGTCGATGTTGACGCCAGAGTCGACGACGTAGGCGTAGGCGCCCTGGCCGGCGCTGCTGTCGTAGATGTAGTTGCTGGCGCCGGACTGGCGGTGCGAGATGGTGGACAGGCCGTGGGGGACGTTGGACTGCGTGGTCAGGGCATACAGAGTCCAGGTCTGGTCCAGCTCGACAGCCTCAACCTATAACGTAGCGAGTCAGCGTTGGGAGTGATTGCATATTGGGCGTCATTGCGTGTTGGGAGTGATTGAATATTGGGAGGCCCTGCATATTGGGGGCGTAAGTCTCAGACATACCTCGGGGTTGTTGCGAATCTCCTCAATGGTGGCAGTGTCAAAGTTGCCAGCGTAGCCGTTGAAGTTGCCAATCTCGTAGGTCTTCTCGACACCGTTGAGGTTGAGGTCACGGCGGCCGATGCTACGGGCGTGGACATCGTTCACCCACTGCAAGTGCGCGGCGGCCTTGCTGGAGGTGACGGTGTCCTTGAGGGTGATGATGTACTTGCCGCCAGAGGGAGCAGGGGCAGCAGCACCAAGGGCCGCAAGGAAGAGAGCGGCGAAGCTTTTGAAGCCGACCATTGTGACAGTTGTCTTTTTGAAAAGAGAAGTGAAGAAGAGGGATGGATGGATGGATGGATGGATGAGCAAGTTGAGTGATGATGTCGAATGCTCGGAAGACGGTCTGGTCGAGGGGTATTTATGTTGGACAAGAACCGCTGAGCATCACCATTGTCGTTGTGTCATTTGTCATAGCCTTTACATTCGCCATTTTCCCTCGAAACTGCTCATCCTTTACCTTCCTATTTGACGCAAGAAGCTGAACGTGATCATGCCGTGCTCACGGCAGTGAAGCGGCGAACGGACAATGGACAATGGAATGGCTCTGATGCCAAGACCAGCGAGCACGCTTGCCAGTCGACGAGGTAGGAAGGTATATCGAACCAGCAGATAAAACTCTACCTGGATAACCCCCCCTTCCGCCGGCACAACACCACCGAGGTTGGTTGGTGACTGGGAAATGACAGTGTAACCCGGACACTTCCGCCAAGCCACCAGTCAGCAGCAAGAGCGTCGGTCGGGTTGCAGCGACTGGCTAGCTGTCAAGAATCAACTGCCCAATCGGGCATGATGGCGGAATGCCAGTGTCACAGGCTTACTGGAGGACCTTTTGAAGGGGGTCCTCTAAAAAGGGTTGTCCAAGAATAAGCATAGATCTTGGCGCACCAGCTGCCAGTGCTAGCTAGTGTTGCTGATCGGCGTCCCAATCACAGCGTCGACGGGCTTCGCTGCCCGCAAATGGCAAACCACCGGGTAGTCGTGAATCTCGACGCTATCGAATGTTATCTCGGAGCTAAAAGGGACCTCGAGCGGAGTGGCACTCGCGCCATTCTCGCACCTTCTTTGTCCATCTGCACACAGCTTCCTATTGTAGCAAAGGATCACGGCCCCTCCTCAATGCTCATTGGTATGCGCCCCTCCCCCCGAAATGGCGCGTTGGGTCTGGGGCAGCGCCACCGCATCTTGGAGGACGGGTAGGCGGGCAGCCATCCATCTCCTTGGCTCAGCCAGAGCGTCGGCGGCGTTGACGGGAGAACCTCGAGAGCTGATTCCGAGTCTACGGCAACTAGTTTGATGTTGGCTGGCGGTCTTGGTTGGATTCGACGAGAGGTTGACAAACGCCTTCTCGTGACAGTTTTCGCGCGGCGTGGTTTATGCCCTCCAGAATCGTCCGGCGAACGCCGCGGGTAAGCGCTCGACCAATTCTGTACTTCGCAAGATCCACGATGTTGGGGCAAGGTCCAAGGCGCAAGGAGGACAAGGACAGGGTGGGCAAGGTTATATCCGAAACTGACTAGCAAGACCATTGGCGACACCTTGTCCCTTGTCCGGGGACGGAGCCGGATTAGGTAGTCCTCCGTTTGCCATCGAGGTTACCCGGCAGTGTGCTGAGTGTTGTTTCTAGTAGAAAGAAAATCCCGGCCGCCGCTCGGGAAATCACCGTGGCCACCACGGCTCATTATCTACCTTCCTGCTGGCACAGTCCACGGACACAATACAGCCCACCCCAGTTTTGCCCACTGCCATGTTGCAGATCACAGTACTGCATCCATCGCCTAGAAAAATTTCCGCCACTCATCAGGCCCACCCATCGGAACTTGGCGTCATGCTATGTTAACCCAGGTAACTTTACTTGTGAGTTCTATTGCTGGGATCTGATAATGCAACAGATTAATATTTTCTCCTATAGCTCCCTTGAATTTTGGTGGTTCGATTTGACTCTATCTTGAATAATTCCTCCCGCGAGATCAAGTCATTTTCCTTCCCAGAGCCTTACAGCGCCAAGTTCACAGTGGCGTCGGGCGGGGTACGGCATCGAGCCCGAAAAGCCGGCTTCTATAAATAAGGCCGATATCTTGGCTCAACACCAAAGACGCAACAACAGCCAAAATTCTTCATAGCAATAAATTAACAAATAACAAATAATACTCATGACAGCTTCATATACTGTCTAGTGCTTTTCTATAATGTCGCTGCCCTCATGTCCTCTTTCGCGTTTGTATGCCTACCTGGGAAACTCGTACTAATAAAACATGTCGATCTCGCGCCGCGGACTTAGATGGCTGCCTGCTGACCTGGACCGGGCTTAGCTGGCAGCCTGATGACTTGGACCAGGCTTTCGCGTTATTATAAAAGTCACAGTGATTCCTTCTTGTTGATGGATAATTATGATCATCATACATGCTGGCGCACTCGTCAGATCACTCGAGCCCACTGCGATGGATTACACGACACGAATCCTTTCCCCCAGCCCGGACGATGAGCTCGCGGACCTCCCTCCGGTATGCAGTGCAACTAAGCCTCGCTTGATCTCAGCCGTGCTAAGATGACACCAGATCTTGATCGACGCGGAACGTCCGGACCGCTCCCTCTCACGCCGCGAGTACGTCTCCGCCGTGAAGCGCATCGCCGTCGGCCTCGCGCGCCACGGCCTCACCGACCAGGACGCCGTCGGCCTCCTCAGCGAGAACGACATCTACTACTACGTCCTCGGCGACGGCGTCGTCGCCGGCGGTGGCATCTTCTCCGGCATCCCGACCTTTGTCAAGCAGGCGGAGCTGGCCACCGCCATCCGCGCCGCGGGGCTCAAGTGGCTCTTCGTCGCGCCCGAGTTCTTGGACCTCGCCCTCGCAACGGTCCGGGAAGCGGGCCTGCCGCCCAGCACAGTCCTCGTCTTTGACCCCCCGGGTCTGGAGCCCTACGCGGGCGGCGTGCAGGCCAGCCTGAGCGCCATCATGGACGTCGGCACGGAGGCGGAGCACGCCTTCCGCAACGTCAACGAAGGCGGGGACCCGGCCGCGCGCGAGGCGTTCCGCTTCTTCACAAGCGGCACGACTGGCGCGGTCAAGGCAGCCGTCATCACCCACCAGGTCGCGATCGCGAGGGCCGACCTCATCGCCGCCATGCCGCCGCCCACCGCGCACTTCCTGCTGGTCATTGGCATGTTCCACGTCAGCGGCGCCATGTATCACACGCGCGCCAGCCTGGGCGGCGGCAGCGGCTTTTCCACGTACATCTCCAGGGCCCGGGAGGCGGCGGCCGTTATTGATCGGATCCAGTCGCTGGGCATCGGCACTACCATGCTGACGCCGCCGCTCCTGGAGGCGATGGCGGCCGCGCTTGGGGCGGGACCGGAGGAGCGGCGGCGCGTGGCCTCGCTGCGGCAGGTGTTCTTCGCGGGGGCGCTCTGCCGCCAGCAAGTCGTCGATAACATCCGGAAGATGCTCCCTGCCGACGCCGTGGTGCTGACTGGCTACGGCGCGACTGAATTGCCTGGAATTTCTGGCGTTGCCATCACCGACGATTGGGTCACCGGCTGCGTCGGCCAAGCCCTGCCGTCTACAACCATCAAGTGGGTTATATACCATATCATTCTTGGCACACGCGAAAATTACGCGCCAAAAAAAATATGTCTAGTGGGGAATGCCCGCGACTGTGCTAACGAGATGCCGATGAAAACAGGATCGTGGACCCCGACACTCTGCAGGAGGTGCCGCCCGGCGCCCCCGGCGAGGTCTGCGTCCGCAACGCGGCCACCTTTACCCGATACCACGACAGCCCGGAAGCTACCGCCACCGCCTTCCTTCCCAGCTCCACCGAGCCGGGTCGGTGGTTCCGCACCGGCGACAAGGGCGCCGCGGACCCGGCGACGGGCGCGCTGACGCTGCTGGGCCGCTTCAAGGAGATCTTCAAGGTGCGGTACGAGGAGGTGGCGCCGGCCGAGGTGGAGGGCGTGCTGCTGCAGAACGCGGCCATCGCGGACGCGCGCGTGACCTCGACGCCGGCCCGCGACGACAGCAAGGACAACGAGTGCCTGGCGTACGTGGTGCGGAGCGCGGCGGGCGCGGCGCTGACGGCGCAGGAGGTGGTCGTCTTCGTGGCGGCAAGGCTGGCGGCGCACAAGGCACCGACGGGAGGGGTGCTCTTCTGCGAGGAGATCCCGCGCGGGGCGATGGGGAAGGCGGTCAAGAGCGAGCTGGACAAGGTGGTGCCGCTGCCGGGCTCGGCGCGGGATCTGGTGATTCCTGCTCACTAAAGGTTGTTGAGGAGTGGTCAGCGAAGAGGAACCAGAGAGACATCGAGTGCAAGAGGCTTGAAGATGCTACCCACAGACCAAGATATTTAAGCGCGATTTTGACCGAAATTCGCATAGATTTTTCGAACAACCTTTGATGGCGTGCTGCGCGTGTACGCAATCGCGGACGCTGTCTACCGGGAAAGTAGACGGTGTACTTATAGCGGAATTTTGATGCGAGAAAATAAAATTCATTTTGTCTGCCCAGATCCTGTGGTGCAGTAGTAACTCCAAAGAACGCCGTTCCATTTCCAACCGCCGATTCGTTGACGGCGGTACAAAGCAAATATTTTGGGTATTCCCCCTCAAGGACTAGTTACAACTATTCAGCCATCTCTTCGTCGACGTCGTCGCCAAACATGTCCTCTACGGTGCCGCCCTCAACGCCGTCGCCGCCGACATCCTCTGGCGCCGGGCCCTGGATGCCCTCCATCGCATCGCCGACGGCCCCCGCGGCATCGGGCACCTCCTCGTCATCGTCGACCTCGTCCCAGGCGTCCTGCAGGCCCCAGCTCGTGCCACTGAGCACGAAGCGCTCGCTCGGCAGCCGCACACCCCACTCGTGCGGCACGACGCGCGGCAGGGCGACCTTGTTGCGCTCTCGCGCCAGCTCCTGCATGTACTCTTTGCCGATGCCGCCGCCCGCGCTGGCGCCCCCGCGGAACTGGTACCCGAGGCGCGCGGCGACGGCGAGCTTGATGGCGTTGGCGGAGACGGCGGCGTC
>NW_017387313.1:824882-863640 GCF_001636725.1 Cordyceps fumosorosea ARSEF 2679
GCTGTGGGAGCGGGTGCGGCAGAGGCCGCGACGCCGTTGGTCTGCGGCGGCACGGAGGACATGGCGCGGCTGGTGATGTGCGACTGAGCGCAAACGAAGTTTCGGGGACGATGAGCTTGTGTTGGCGCGCGGTGGACGATGGGCTAGTGACGTAGGTAGTGCAATGAAGGTGGCGCGGGTTTCTAGATCAGCTCGGTAGCCGTACGCATGCCAGAGTTCGCAGTCGAGTTGCGATGAGGCGCGTGATGGTGAAGTGGTTGATTGGTTTGTGCTTGCGAGGGGAGCTTTACGTGGTGAGCGCGATCGTTGCGGTTGGGGGCGCAACATTCTAATCCCGTTCCGGCTACTGTGCACTTGTCACCTCTGCGTGGAACTCGGACAGTAGTAGCACCAGCAGCAAAGAAAATTGAATTAAGAGAATAAATAAATTCAATGATTCAAATACGGTCAACATGGATAATTCGCCGATATTTTCCAATGCCGATTCCACTTGTATTGCTGCTTTGAATTCAGTACCTACCCACCGGTAACCTCGAGGAACTTAACGGCAGCCAATGAGAAGAGCAATAGTAATGTACTTCAAATGTCCTTGGGCCTAGGCATCGATACTAACTATTTAGCAGCACAAGTAAAATGCCTTATCGCATGCAAAAAGCCATCAGCGGCCGCTTGCAGGGCTTGGAGGGGCAGCTTCCAGCAGCACCAGCGAACCGGAGGCGTCCTGTCGCTGCCCCACCAAAAAAGCCGGCCGATGCAGGACCGCAGAGTCATATCAGTCAAGCCTTTTTCTCAACCTATACCCTCTCTTCCTATCTTTCATTTCACGGGGACTTGGTATTATCAATCTACTCCAACATACCTCCAGCAGTGCTAAATTTAGCCAACCATTGACCCCTCGAAATCCGTCGCCTAGCCCCTGTCCAGTCGCTCGATACCCCTCCATCCACTGCGCCCACCAAAGGCTCTACCACCGACCACCATGGACATCGAGCTGCCGCTGCCGTTCCTCGTCAGCGTCGCCGTCCCGCCGGGACTGGCCAATCTCGACGGCCTCACCCGCGAGGAGGTCTCGATTCTCGGCTGCCCCTTCCTCGACGCCAAGCCCCAGCTTATCGAAAAGTTCGCCAACTTCTTCAAGCGCCACAGCGCCGAGTTCCAAGCCCACCTCGATGCCACAGCCCTCGAGCAGGACCAAGTCCTTGGCCTCCTCGACCGCGGTGCCAGACGCGTCTTTGTCACGCCCGAGGCGCTCCCGCAGTATGCGGAACTCGGTGACCGAGTCCTCCCCGTCGTGTCCGCTCCGGATCTGTCCGCCGCCTCGGAGCACGGCCTGCTGATCCGCGACTTTGACCCCGAGACCTGGGACGTCACCAAGTTTATTGCCGACGCCCAGGCCGCCAAGGCCAAGATTCTCTACATCAAACCTGCCGACGGTGTCTCGCTTGGGGATTTCATCCAGGTTGCCCAAACGAGCAACGCCGTCCCCATTCTTCCCTCGACTGGTCTGACCACCGACAAGGCCGATACCAGCAGGCTGCTCCTTTCCAAGGTTCTCTCCAGCCAATGGAAGTCAGATCGCCCCGACGGTCTCGTTCCTACTGTGGTGACTGATGAGACGGGAATCTCCCTCGGTCTTGCCTACACGAGCGAAGAGAGCATTCTCGAGGCCTTACGCACGCAGACTGGCGTCTACCAAAGTAGGAAACGGGGTCTCTGGATCAAGGGCGCCACATCGGGTGACACGCAAGAGCTCATTCGCATTGCGCTCGACTGCGATAACGACACCCTCAAGTTTGTCGTCAAGCAGAAGGGCCGCTTCTGCCACCTCGAGCAGTTTGGCTGCTTCGGAAACCTTGGCGGCATCGCAGCCCTCGAGCAGACCCTCGTCTCCCGCAAAGAGTCTGCCCCCGAAGGCTCCTACACAGCCCGCCTCTTCTCAGATGAAAAGCTACTGCGGGCCAAAATTATGGAAGAGGCCGAGGAGCTGTGTGACGCCAAGACGCCGCAGGAGGTCGCCTTTGAGGCTGCCGACTTGATATACTTTGCTCTCACCAAGGCTGTTAGCGCTGGTGTAAGCCTGGCAGATGTCCAGGCCAATCTGGATGCCAAGAGCCTCAAGGTCACGAGACGCCCGGGAAATGCCAAGGGCAAGTGGGCTGAAAAGGAGGGCATCACAACTCCGGCTGCTGCTCCTCCCTCGGCGCCTGCTCCTGGCCCCATGGCCGCTCCTCCTACTACCGACCGCATCCTCATGCAGCGTGTAGACTCTGCCTCCATCTCTGGAGCAGACCTGCAGAAGACGCTGCAGCGTCCGTCGCAAAAGTCCCCCGATGCCATCCTCAAGATTGTTGTCCCCATCATCGAGGATGTCCGCAAAGGCGGCGACAAGGCTCTCCTCTCCTACACCCACAAATTCGAAAAGGCCACATCCCTTATGTCTCCCGTTCTCAAGGCTCCTTTCCCTCCTGAGCTCATGAAGCTTTCCCCCGAGACCATCAAGGCTATTGACACCTCCTATGAGAACATTCGCAAATTCCACGCCGCGCAGGCTGAGGACAAGCCCCTCAGCGTAGAAACCATGCCTGGCGTCGTTTGCGGTCGTTTCTCGCGCCCTATTGAGCGCGTAGGTCTGTATGTCCCTGGTGGCACTGCCGTCCTACCCAGCACTGCCCTCATGCTCGGCGTCCCTGCGATGGTCGCGGGCTGCGAAAAGATTGTGCTCGCTTCTCCCCCGCGCTCCGACGGTAGCATCTCCCCCGAGATTGTATACATTGCCCAAAAGGTCGGTGCCGAGAGCATCGTCCTCGCCGGCGGTGCGCAAGCCGTCGCTGCCATGGCCTACGGCACCGAGAGCGTCAGCAAGGTCGACAAGATCCTCGGCCCTGGCAATCAGTTCGTCACGGCCGCCAAGATGCACGTCAGCAACGACACCAACGCCGGTGTCAGCATTGACATGCCTGCCGGCCCGTCCGAGGTGCTTGTCGTGGCCGACAAGGACGCCAACCCGGCCTTTGTCGCGTCCGACCTGCTTTCGCAGGCCGAGCACGGTGTCGACAGCCAGGTGATCCTGCTGACCGTCGACCTTTCCGAGGCGCAGCTCAAGGCCATCGAGGACGAAGTGCACAACCAGGCCATGGCCTTGCCCCGTGTCGACATTGTGCGCGGCGCGATTAAGCACTCGGTTACGGTCACGGTCAAGACGATTGAGGACGCCATGCGCATCAGCAACGATTATGCCCCCGAGCACTTGATCCTGCAGGTCAAGGATGCCGCCAAGGTCGTCGACAAGGTCGTCAACGCCGGCAGTGTCTTCATCGGCGAGTGGACCCCCGAGAGCGTGGGCGACTACTCGGCCGGCGTCAACCATTCACTACGTATGTCTACTCCATCTTCTTTCCTCCGCCCCCCATCTCCGTGTCTCGAGCAGAAAGCTAACCCTCTCCTTTACCACAACAGCGACGTACGGCTACGCCAAGCAGTACTCCGGCGTCAACCTTGCCTCCTTCATGAAGCACATCACCTGCTCCAACCTCACCAGCCAGGGCCTCCGCAACGTCGGCTCCGCCGTCATGCAGCTCGCCGGCGTCGAGGAGCTCCACGCCCACAAGCGCGCCGTCGAGATTCGCCTCCGGTGGCTAGATGAGCAGCAAAAGCAATAAGAACAAGCGAAAAGAAAAATGATGCTAAACGAGGTGACGCGTGGATGAAGGTTGTAGACAAAAAAAAAAGGGGGGGGGGGGGGGAAAAAACTACTGGTTGGGAAAAGCTAGATGATATATGTTTTTGTTTGAGAGATTTTGAATAATATGATGAATACATTACAAGAATTTCCCCTTTTTAAACCCAACAAGAAGTGCGTAGTGCTCGCGAAGCAGTCTGTATGTAGATGCATCAGCAGGCTCGTCGTCAGCACGGATAAATCGTCGGAGAGGACGGGCAAGATTCACAGGGCTAGGTTGGTAGTCACATAAAGTAAAATTAGGCGACGTCAAGTCTGCCAAGAAACTCCTGGTAATTCTTCAACAATGCTATACTGCAATCTCTCTGCTTGGACGTTCTCTAGTCCTTATTCGTGAGCAAGTCATATCACAGTTGTACGCCTTTGCGACGCTGTACTTGCCCCCTCCGTAATACTACCGGGCAATGCCCTGTAGTTGTGAGGTAGAAATGAGTATAAGAAGGCGAATATTATTTTATTTGATATCCCCGGAAACGAGCTGCTAACCGCTAACCCAGGTCGCCTGCTGGTCGTCATTCGCCAGTATCTGGGTTTTCCTTTACTGCCAGCTCCTTACCCTTCTTCTTCTTAGGGAAGCGCCAGGACGCCATCCTAGATTGGCTTCCGTCCTTGGACCCCTTTGATCCAGGGGCCGAGCTGCTTGCCATGCTATCATAGCTGCGCCCGAATTGGACGTCCTCACCCACATCATCGACATCACCAATGCTCGATCGCTGATCGGCCGGGACGTTCTTATCTGAATTGGCTGTGCTGCCGGGGCCCTTCTTAAACAGCCCAGAATCCTTGCCAAGTCGCGAAGTTAGGCTAAACTTGCCAGAGCTGCCTTTTCGAAAGAGCTTCTTAACCTTGTTTTCTGCGTCCTTGGAGACCGAACCAGACAAAGAGTTCAAGTCGGACGGTGCGTTTGATATTGTTCCATCCAGAGTCAATGACTCATGTGATTCCGATACAGAGACCGACGCTTGTGTGTGAATTGACTGAGTTTCGTGAGAGATTCTGCGTTTAGATGACGAGTCATCCGTTTTCAACGGCAGCTCGAGACTCGGAGCTGCCTCTTGGGGCTTGAACCTATCCTTTTTGAAGAGATTGCCCATATTGCCCATGAACGTAGGCGCATTCGGGTTGAGCCTCTGATTGACAGATTTGGTGGTTGTCGACGGGCCTGATCCAATGACGCCGACCTGTGGTGGATTACGCAAGTCGTTCTCATCAAGAATCTCATCATCGGCGGAGGCAAGCGTCGTTGTCAATAAATTCCCCGTGCCATGAATGGACGGTCGCCTCGAGTTGCTACGAGAAGGCCAAGGGCCTTCACCAGCTTGCCAGGCTCTGTGTTTGGGCAACATGCCATCGTTTGGCTGGCCCCAGATGGAACTGCTGTCTGTTGACGGCCTGGGCATATCGGCCGATGCAATAGATGCAGGCCGCGAATCGGGATCCCTGTCCCGGCCGTTGGAGAGTGAGTTCAGCCTTCTGCCGACCAGCGAAAAGTGGCTAGTTGTACCCTCTGGGCGGGCCGGGCTACGAACAGACCAAAGAAAGTTGCGCCTGCGGCGTACCTCGTTGCCCTCGAATTCTTCCGCTCCTCGAGGGAATGATTGGCTCTGACCGGGTTTGAGGCTACCGATAGGAGGCCCCTCATCAACAGGCTTCGTGCCACGATTGCGTTGAAACGTGGACAGTAGATCACTGAACCGGTGGGTGCTAGCCGCCGGCGAGTTTGGTGTTTGGTGCGGGTTCAACGAGCTCCTCTCCGCGGGTTCGTACTGGGGGTAGGGCAGATTGTGACTTGATCCATGAGGACTTGAGAATGCGCGATATGATGGGCTGGACGAAGCGGGAGAGTGCGGCTCATCTCCTGTAATGCTGATGGCCTCCTGTATGCGAGCCCCAGCCCGACCCTCGTCGCTCTGATCGTCTAACTCGTCGAATATGTTGGACGGCAATAGTGTCTGAGCCAATGGACTGAGAGACACAGAAGCCATCTTGAGCTCTACCTCCGCCTGAGGCTCGTCTGATGGATCTGGCTCATCAACAAACAACCGGGGAGGAAATGGTGGGTGAACGAAGGTTGAAGGAGGCTGGTATCCTGACTCGGATGTAGGAAGCGGGTGCGGTGATGGAGTGCCTTGTTCATGAGGAGAAGCACCGTTTAGACTCGGCCTCGCTTGCTGAACCGGAATCGAGCCGTCATAATCAGGAGCCGGGGAGCCCATGGACGGATAATAGGTTTGTTGGAACCGCTGCTGAGCCTGGGCGACCTGTTCGGAGAGGTTCTGTATTTGCAGCTCGAGTTCGCGGCCACGGTTTACCTCTTGAAAGAGGGCGGCCTTAAGTTGCTGCTCAGACACGATGAATTCCTGCTGAAGACGACGGTCTTCCTCATCCCAATGCTCGTCACTAGCGCCTGGCAACAGCTCGCGCGTAGCCTTCAAATCCTGCAGCTGTTTCCCCTTTTCCTTGAGTTCAGATTCCAATTCCGCACACTTGTCCTGGAGCTCTTTATTGCCCTGGTCGAGGGAGCGAACTTTCTCGTCTCGTTGCTGATCCAATTCGCATCTTTGCACTTGAAATTTCTTGCGCTCATTTCTCATGCGCTCAATCTCCTGCTCCATCTTCTTGATGTTGTCTTTGGACTTGGCTCTCTTGGCCTCCTTCTCTTTTAGAGACTGTTCCTTCTTTGCGCGTTCTTTCTCAACAGTACGCATTTGCTCCATGCTTATTCTTACTTGCACTTTAAGCTGCGCTGTGAACTCTTCCTTCTCCTTAAGCATTCGGCGTTTGCGCTCCTTTTCTCTCTTTAACTCGTCCTCCTGGAGTTTAAATTCGGTTTCTTCTTTGGAAATTTGGGCTACAACGTCGTCGATTTCCTTTCGTATACTCTCAAATTGCTTGTTCAACTCGTCCAGAGACTCATCGGGTTCATTGGGACCTTGATGTTTGGTCTGCGGCCGTTCAGAGCTTGTCACAGAAGGAGAATGACGTCTATTGATAGTGTTTCGTCGCTGGTTCGTCAGAGAGCCATTGTTGGTATCGCGAAGGACGGAAATGGGGCTGTCTAGCACGGGAGCAGATTCGAGCGAGGGGACGGGGCCGGACGGAGAGTCGGAATCATCGCCATTATCGGTAGTGCCAGAGCGATGCTCATCGGTAGAACAGTGTGCGGGAAGGGGAGCGTCAATAGGCTGCGGCTTGCCATCTTTCCCCCACGTTTGCAGGAGCACTGGAGGGCTTGGTGATTGAAAACTGTTAGGCGCGACAGCGATGACGCGGATACTGTAATAATGGCTCGGTTTTAAGCCAGTAACAGTGATGGCGAAATCATTTCCAGGAGACTCGCCCACTGGTACTTGGGTTAGCTTCCAGGTAACTCGTGGGGTGGCCCGTGATGGGAAGTGGTCGTAGCGAGAGAACTGACCATGGACGCCGTTGACTTGAATATTATACTTGTGGACAGGCTTGTTGGTTGGTGGTCGGTCCCAGGTAATGGTAACAGCATCGGAGCGGATGCCCGCCAGGCAGACATTAGGGGGCTCGGGGATATCAACGCCGAGTATCATGACCAGTTCAGAGACTGGTTTGAGCAAGGTTTGGCAGGTTCGGCGGACAAGCCTGTGATCACGGAACGCGACAAGGTTAGAAGAAAGGGCGCGGCACGAGGGAGTTGAGGAGAAACGAACCAAAGACCCGATATGATGGTCACAGCCGTATGCAAGTATCGCTCGACATAGTTGTTGATGGGCACGTGGAGTAAGAACTCATGCGCCTCCAAATAGCTCTGTAGCATCCATTCACGGGGATCGAAAACGATGAAGGTGGCGGCAATAACGGTGAAGAATGTTATTGGGAAGAACTCGAGCGGACGGAGCAGGTAGCAAAAGAAGACGACGAAGAAAGTGCCGGCAGTCCATGCCAGAAACTGCCACGCCATTGTCGCGGCGACCAGGACATAAGTGCTACAGCGACCGAGACGCTGGAGACTGTATGTAATCTGGTAGAGATGAGATCTCGGCGGTGACGGCGAAAAGGAATGGTGGTTGAACGGAGGAATAGATAGCCGGTGAGGAGCGATTGAGTAGGTGAAGCAAAAAGGCCGGTTGAGTAAAAGTTAAGCTCCGCCAAGTCTGACGAGCTGATTGGGCGGCGGATCGAGAGGCGCCTGGTAAGCGTGATGGGTGCGGAAGGGAAGTAGTGCGCACTGTGTTATCTATGGAGGAAGTGCGGAGAGACACAGTGCGAAGGCTTGCGAGCCACCGCAAATGTAGTACTTTATAACTCGCGGCGGAGGGCTTTTTGTTAGCCATTTACTATGTGTTTTTTGTACGTAGGGTCTATCCATGTTATTAAGGGCAAGAAATTTAATTGATGCACCAGGTCAACCTATTCAAAGCCAACCGAAGAACGCACACGATGTCTATGTAGCAAACCCATACTCCACAAGGCACTGGTCTGGAGTCGCACCACGCATCTAGGTTGAGGATGGCTGGGCAAATTTGGTAAAGAGAAGAGCGCAATGTCATGTGCAGCACGAAATTTTGAGCAGACTAGCTGTAGAGCTATCTCTGGGCGATTTTATGTGCGTAAAATCATGGCTATTGCTACAAAGGTACTATGGATACAGAGACGTCATTTTGTTGTGGCTGGTGTGTGGGTAACGCCCGATCTTGAAAGCTCGGCGCGGTGCGGCCACAAGGCGCAAATTGTTGAACGAAATCTGAATGCCGTAAGATACTAAGTGCGTTATTCTAGAGACAATATAGTAAAGAGAAAATCTAATGGCATAGGCAATGCATGCACAAGACAATGACCACGCCATGCTAAGAGGTCATGTAAGAGCTAAAAGCTGCGTCGAGCCTTTTATTGCTGTTGTCGGTCTCTCTGTCACGAGCCAGGCGAGCCTCGGCCTACTTACACTAACTTGCATATTTTAGTAAAGATGGAAATTTCCATGAAAAAAATCACTTGCATAACAGTTTAATGTGCATGGAGGTTACCAATATGTTCCAAAGTTTTTTTTTAGCGCCCGAACGCCATCTCCAAGTTCGGCCCAGTGGTCCGAGGCAGCGAGGGCCCCATCAGACTATTAACAATTTTCATCTCGTGTCCACTGACAGTAGCAGCATGGCGGCAGTGCCATGGTTGAGCTGATGTTGCATAGTTGAAGATGCCGCTGCGTGAAGTTCCGATATTGTTTGTCGAGGGAGAGAGTCATGCCTACCAATGTTAAGACACAATGCCAAGGTTCTCTCGAGACATGCGTCGCTTGATTCCGATGATTCGGAAACACAAATTTGAGCTTGGGCCAGTGTATGGATAGATGGATAAAATGGACCAAGAAGAAGGAATTGAATGCAGCAAAAAACAAAAACAAACAAAATTCCCCTGCGGAAAGCACATGACAGCTGGGCCGCGGTTCATGACACAAGCGTTGGACCTTGCCGTAGCCAAGCCAGGGGACCAGAGTGGGTTATTACATCCGGCCAGGCCGCGCCGCTGGGGTTGAGGCGTTTGGCCTTTGGGTGAAGGCGAGGTGGCAGTCTTACAGCACCTGTCCCAACAACCAGGCTTCTACAGATTTTGCGAGTGACACGAGGGCGAAGCTCTTGAGATAACAGGAGGCTTAAAATACTGGCAAATTACAAAAAAGATATTGACCCTGATTCTTGTTTCTCTTGATTTTTCTCTCAGCTTTCTCCGAGGTGTTTGGGCCGACGTCTCCAACAATTCCCAGGTACTTACCTACCAACTGCCCCGAGAAAGTCCCTTCGTCATTCTGTTAGTGGCCCCAGTGCCCTGTAACCGCCCTGCAGCCGTCCTGCAACAACCCCTGTAGCCGGCCCAACTGCCCCAACTGGCCTGCCCCAGCAGCCTCCTCTCGTGGGCCAAGGCACCTCAATCATGTGCTTCCTCTGCTGCTTCTCATACCCGATTTGACAGCCATTCCGTGACCACGCCGCCGCTGCCAAGACGGCGCTCAACAACTCGCTATTCAACCACCAAAACGCGCCTCGTCGCCTTTTGAGTCCTTTCTGCATCTACTTCTCTCTAGTCCTCTATTCGCATCGTCACAGTCACTTCCTTACTTCCTTCACTCGCATATTCGCGCTGCGCTCTCAAGCCGTGCCTGCGCCGTCTTGAGCTCCCCCGCCACTACCCGCCACGCCAACGCCTCACCCAGCGAACGACCTGCGACGGTCCGTCATCACTGCGCGAAACCAGCCTTGACCACTTGCCTCCTCGCAGGTAGCCAACAGCCTTTCTTGGCTCGCCGTTTGCCCACCGTTGCAAGTCTCAACGTCACATACTACTACCGCCGGGTACTACGGCTTCGAATCCGCCACTAAGAATCCCCAACCTGCATCACGCCTCTTGTCGCTCGTTTCGCTACACCAAATCTGCCCGCCGCGGCCCATCTGCGCTCGCCTCGCAATCTTACCTTTCCCACCGCGCCGCCACGGTAGCTATCTACCATGCAGTACGTGCGCAACATCAGCGACTCAGTGTCGACGGCCTGGAATTCAATCAACCCTGCGACCCTCAGCGGTGCCATCGACGTCATCGTTGTTGAGCACCAAGATGGCACCCTTGCCTGCTCCCCCTTCCACGTCCGCTTCGGCAAGTTTTCCCTGCTGCGGCCATACGAGAAGAAGGTAGAGTTCAGAGTCAATGGCTCTAAGCAGGAATATTCCATGAAGCTTGGCGAAGGCGGTGAGGCCTTCTTTGTCTTCGAAACCACAGAGACTATTCCCGAGTCCATGCAAACTTCCCCTCTTGTCTCCCCAGCTAGTAGCCCGCCTCTCGGCCCCGACGAGTCCGTCTCTCAACTCGGTCTCCCCGATCAATTTGAGCTGGATGCAGGCAGTACGGACCCCCGCCAAGCCTCCGAGGCTCACATGGATGAGAATGGTAAGCTCTGCAGCCCTGCCTGGTCTACATGCATCCTTGCTTAACATGCGCAACAGGATACCCCAGCCCATCACCGTCTCCCCTCAACTTATCGAATCCTCGACCTGCCTCCGGCGATTGGTCGGCTGCCCTCGCTCGTCCTCACAGCGAGGACGCCCTGCGCCATTCGGCTCGCGCCGTTGACCGTGATACCAGTGAAGCTGGCGAGCCAGGCTCCGAACGATCCCAGAGCCCTGCCCCGGTCAACATGCAAGAAGCCCTCGAACGAGCCAGGACACTGTCTCGCGGCCTCTCTGCCGTCAACATTCCCAGTCAAGTCACCGAGACTGGCGATCTCATGCTTGACATGACTGGCTTCCGAAGCAGCGAAGAAGACATGCTCCGCGCCGAGATCCAGGCTAGGAAGATTCTCTCCGAAGAGTTGGACGGCAACTACGACATCGGAGCTCTCTTTGGTTTCGATGAAGAAGGCAATTTGTGGATATACAGCAGCGAGAGTGCTAAGAAGGCTGCCATGAACAAAACCATTGAGTCTTCTCTACAAGCGCATCGCCACGGTGTCGCCGCAGACGCAGTCTCAGATCCCGGCTATCAAAGCGATGGAAGCGATGTAACAAGCTCCCCTCGCACTCCGGCCCATCGCCGCTCCGAGTCTGATGCTGGCCCTGTCGGCCTTGCGACGCCTCCCCGCACCCCTGCCGATGCTGGTGTTGGCAACCCGAACCGCAACTATGCCAAGACGCTTCGCTTGACTAGCGACCAGCTCAAGAAGCTAGAGTTGAAGTCGGGTGAGAATCCAATGAGCTTCACCGTCAATCGTGCCACGTGTACCGCCAACATGTATCTCTGGAAGTACGACACACCCGTCGTCATCTCCGACATTGACGGAACCATCACTAAATCCGATGCACTCGGCCATGTGTTGAACATGATTGGCCGCGACTGGACGCATGCTGGCATTGCCAAGCTTTACAGCGATATTGCCCTCAACGGCTACAACATCATGTATCTCACAAGTCGTTCCGTCGGACAGGCCGATACGACGAGAGCCTACCTCAATAACATTGTTCAAGAAGGTTGTAGGATGCCTCACGGCCCTACGATTCTGTCGCCAGACCGAACAATGGCAGCTTTGCGCCGTGAAGTCTACCTTCGCAAGCCACACGTCTTCAAGATGGCTACGCTTCGCGATATCGCCAACCTTTATGGCCCTGATCGGACACCCTTTTATGCTGGCTTTGGTAACCGACTGACGGATCAAATCTCGTACCGAACTGTCGATGTTCCACGGAATCGCATCTTCACCATCAACTCCAACTCCGAAGTCTCCCTTGATCTTCTCAGCTTGAATAAACTCAAGATGAGCTACGTGCATATCAATGAAGTCGTCGACCATTATTTTCCTCCCGTTTCTACCCTCGTCATGGGCGGTGGAGAGGATTATACCGACTTTAAATACTGGAGAGACACCCCCCTTGAGCTGGATGAATTCTCTGCCAGCGATAGTGATGATATTGCGGGGGCGGTCGACGAGGGTAGCGAGTACACAGACGACGAGGAGATGGATGAGCGTCTCGGGGAAAGTTATATCTCACAAGCCTCTGTTGAAGAGCTCGAAAGCCGCCTGGCTGCCTCGATGACGCAAAGCCAGATGGATGAGGATATCGACGACGAGGGTGATGTCGACGAAGAGGAGCCTCTCGATGAAGAAGACGATGACGCGGAGCCCGACGACGACATTGACGACAAAAAGATCATGAAGAAGAACGCAGCCGATCTAGAAGAAGATTACGCTGCAGAAATCATTACTGGGGTTGGTCATCTTTCCATGGACAAGAAAGAAGTATAAAGCAGACGTGCAAAAGAGTAAATTGGCTAAGAAACAACTCGGGCGGCACACAACACAGGGCAAGGGCATCACAGCACTCGACATCGGTGAAAGTGTGCCGCAAGTACTAGTACCAGTCGCGATTCGCTCCCCGTCCGAGTAACAGAAGAAAAAGACGATGTCGGATAATGTTGGGCGTTGGAGGATGGGTGGATGGAAAGAGGCGAAAGAGGAGGACGCATTTCATGTTGGAAGCATAGCGTGGCGCGCATATTTTTATTTCATTTCACATCTTATTTTCCTTGTCCCAGCTTCTTTTTTGTTTAATCTCTTCTCTTTCTAGAACACGGGCTGCTTCGGTTTGTAGAAGACAAGGGTGTGTGCAAGTATATAGATGTTGGTGGAAAACTGATACAATAGCAAAGAGAAAAGCAAATACATTCAATACCTCATCTCAACCGACTCAATAAACATGAAATTGCACGTGGTTCTACTAAGAGGAAGAATCGGAACCTTATCAGAGTTCTAGATAAGTGCGTGAGTTTGTTCAACGCCGGGGGGCGGGGGGTGTTGCTCCGCTCCCCTGAGACAAGATTAGCAGCACAAAGTCACATCGACGAAAGGAAAAACCAGTATGAACATGGAAGACTATATGGTACACTAGGCCATTGTAATACGGTATCTCATACACTTCTATACCCGGAGCTTTTTTGCCTTTGCAGACACAATGCCAGCCCTTTCCCCCCTCCCTACTATACTCGCAAAAACGCATACAAAAGAGTCGAAATGAGTTTTTTCTTCATTGTCTAGTGGAAAGGCTTCATCGTGTTTCGCAGACGCTGGTAGTCGAAGAGGGCCTCGATGTTGCCGACGGCGCTGATGGCGAGGTCCTTGTCCCAGAGGTGCTTGTTGGCAAAGTCCATGACGTCCTTCTCGGTGATGGCATCGATCCGGCGCTCGATCTCGCCGGGGCTCATGCGGCGGCCGGTGGTGATGAGCTGGCGGCCGACGTCCTCGGCGACGGCGGTGGTGCCGTCCAAGGAGAGCAGGATGGAGGCCTTGAGCTGGGCCTTGGCGCGCTCGACCTCGGCGCCGCTGACGTTGGTGCAGAGGCGCATCCACTCCTTGATGGTGAAGTGGACGAGGTCGTCCACGCGCGTAGTCTTGTCGGTGACAAGGTAGATGCCCCAGAGACTAGAAAGGATTTGTCAGCGTGATGTGCTAGTTGCCCGTTTCTTTCGGTTCGTGCTTACCCAGTATCGCTGTAGCTGGTGGAGAAGCTCATGAAGCTGTTGGCGAGGTCGTGGCGGTGGACGAATCCGCTCAGCTTGCTGCCCTGATGAGGAGCGTTGCCCATGGCCTTGTCGTAGTTGCCGACAATAGCCTGGGTGACGAGAGCAGTGAAGTAGTCTTCCGAGTTCCAGCTGACACCCTCGACGGCGAGAGCAATGTTCGCAGTGCCGATGGTGTCGTCACGGACACGGACGTCAGAGCCGATGAAGTCGGCCTTCTTCTTGGACTGGATGTAGGCCTCGTTCTCGACGCCCTTGCTGGGGAGGCCGGAGAAGTGCTTCTCGGCAAGGTCAACGAGCTTCTCGTGGGGGACGCCACCGGAGCCGACGAGGACCATGCGCTCGGCAGTGTAGTTGTTCTTGATATAGTTGGTGAGCTCGGTGCGGGTGATATCACGGATGTTCTCGCGGGGGCCGAGAATGGTGCGGCCGAGGGGCTGACCCTGGAAGGCGGTGGCGTGCAGGTGGTCAAAGACGACCTCCTCGATCTGCTTCTCGACCTCCTCGGACTCGCGGAGGATGACGTCGCGCTCGCGCTCGATGGCGGACTCCTCGAGCTTGGAGTTTTGGAGGATGTCGGAGAGGATGTCGACGCACTGGGGCACGTCGGAGTTGAAGGCCTTGGCGAAGTAGACAGTGTTCTCGCGCTGTATCGCGGTTAGCCGGCGATGCCGATGGGTCTCGTGGACGGAGTCAAGCACTGACCGAAGTGTACGCGTTGAGGTGAGCGCCAAGGTTCTCAATCTCGAGCTCCAATTGCTGCTGGGAGCGGCGGGCGGTACCCTGTAGGTGATGTTAGAGTCAATTGGCGACGTCATGGTTCGGCGAGGGTTGGTCGAACCTTGAAGGCAAGGTGCTCAAGGAAGTGCGCGGTGCCGTTGTTCTCGTTCGTCTCGGCGCGCGAGCCGGCGTCAATCCACATGCCGACGGTGGAGGTTTGGGCCCAGGGGGAGTGCTCGGTGGCAACCTATCAAGGGACGTGTCAGATGGTTGGGCTCAATGGCTGCTTGAAGGGGCCAATTGGCCCCCGTGTGATGATGCTCACGGTCAGTCCATTCTTCAGGGTTGTCGTCTGGGTCTTGCCGACAGTAGAGGGCGTCGCGAATCCTCGACGGAGGGGAGCGGCGGCCGACAGGCCGGCACGGTTTCGCAGACCCTGCGAGAGGTTCAAAGCTAGCCTGCGTGACGCCATGGGGAGGAGTTTGGGGGGGTTGACGTTCGATTGAGTGGTTTGATGAAATCTTTCCACACGGCTCGGCAAGAAGCTTTACTGTGCTAGTTTGTGGCCTGAGGTTCCAAGTTTTCGCCTTAGTCATTCCGACCAGCTCCGACTCCTGGGCAAGGATATCTGGCCAATCATGAGCCTTGCTTATCAACTAAGAGCAAAGCAAGCCGTCTACATTGCTTGTCAGCCTGAGCGCTGCAAGAAATCGGCTGGAAATGATGAAAATGAATATTTTGCAATTTCGAATACCCCAACTGATTCATCTGTCGAGATTGTAGGTCGGGCCAGAAATTCGGACTTTCGGGAGGGCGGCGGTGTCAGGTGGCAAAGTACTGCTGCGGATGTACCTACAGGTACCATGTGAGCCATGTGAACCATGTGAACCACGTAAATCACACAGACCCTTGCCAAGCCGTGCACACCAACAACACACACCGCAATACCAGTTTCGATAGACTTCCCAAGCTTCATCTACCATTAATATTTCATTCATCAAATACCATCTCATGTTGAGCCGTCACGTTTCTGCTATTGAAAAGTGAAGAATGCAAATCCAAGTTCACACTATTCCCCGCCTCGGTGATGTCACCACTGTGAAGACAAAGAAGCAACCCATTACCGCCGTCCTTGAAGTTCCCGAGCACTCTGCAAAGGAAGACTGGCAAGTTTTGCTATGGCACAGCACAGATGGAAATGAGTGGGAGGCCGTGAATATGGTTGCTATCACCGGCCACCAAACGGCGGTCGATTTGGAAGCGTCTCCATCGCGCTTACGGCTGCAGTTCCGAGCAGAAATGTGCTTTCATAAATCGATTCTATTTACGATAAAATTCCGCCATGCATCTGACCAGCCTTGGATATGGAGCAAACAACAGTACGGCTTTGAAGACGGTCATATTATAATGGAAGATGCAGACGGCACGTCTCAGCGATTGGAGGATCTTATCCCCAACCTTTGCTCAGAGTGGTCGATCTCAACTCTTCGAAGCCAGGCACCAGACACTCAACTATGGTCCTTGACAGCTAAAATAGGACCCAGTGTGTCAGAGCAGTCGACTTTCCGACATGTCGAAATTGGTACACCGTTTACGCGCTTTCAAAAGTACGTCTATGTAACCTCTGGATGCCTGGCAGAAATAATTGACACCAAAAACAAGATGGTTTGCGCTGGTCAGAACCGGTGTCCCATGGATTGCCCCGAGGAAAGGACTTACAAAGTTTGCACTCGATAAAGACGCAGTACTCTGCTCATTCGCTGATGGCAAGGGTCGACATTTGGTGTTTCTTGCCATGTCAGGGGTTGACGACGTCTTGACTTTGTTCCGCAGCACAGATTCGAACTCTATTACTCTTCGTGTGAGTCAGAAATCCAACACACAGGATCCATTATTAATGATCATAGGGTCGTAACGATGCTGCTGTGGAACGAGACCTCATGGTCCTGGTCTCGTCAGGTTACGACGTTGACAAAACCATGGCCGCCGTGATATACCATGCTAGGAGTCTGATCTGGAAATATTCTCAAGTCGGAACCCCACCAGTACAGTTGAATAACAGCAGCGATTTCAAGGCGCAGTGGCGTGAGAGTTGGTATGATGGACTGGGATATTGTAAGGTACCAGCTCCCAGCGCTGTTGTGATACTAACGAGGTACGGTAGGCACTTGGAACTCTCTCGGGCAGAATCTGGCAGAGGAGAAAATACTCTATGCCCTGGATCGGCTCGAGGAAAGTGGGATCAGCATTTCGAATCTCATCATCGACGATAATTGGCAGTCTATTGACGCACCGAACGAAGGCGGCGCTCAGCCTGGCTGGCTTGACTTTGAAGCGAATCCAGCCGGATTCCCCGATGGTCTCAAAGGCGTCGTCTCCAAGATACGCCGCACGCACCGCAGCATCGAGCACGTCTTTGTCTGGCACGCCCTGCTCGGCTACTGGGGCGGCATCTCCCCGCGCGGCTCCATCGCGCAAGCGTACGACACCATCCGCGTCGACCGCGAGGACACCCGGGCCGGCATGACTGTCGTCGCCCACGACGACATCTCTCGCTTCTACGACGACTTCTACACCTTCCTGATCCGCAGCGGCGTCGACGGCGTCAAGACGGACGCGCAGTGCGCGCTCGACGCCGTGGCCGGCGCCCCCACCCGCCGCGCCCTCACAAACGCCTACCTCGACAAGTGGTCCGTCGCCTCGCTGCGGCACTTTGGCGTCGCTAGCATCGCCTGCATGGCGCAGTTCCCGCAGGCGCTCTTCCACGCGCTGCTGCCGCGGACGCGCCCGCCGGTCGTGGCGCGCACCTCGGACGACTTCGTCCCCGACGGCCCGGCATCGGCGCACCGCTGGCACGTCTGGGCCAACGCGCACAACGGCCTGCTCGCGCAGTATCTCAACGTGGTGCCGGACTGGGACATGTTCCAGACGGCGCACCCGTTTGCGCACTTCCACGCGGCCGCGCGCTGCCTGAGCGGCGGGCCGCTGTACATCACCGACGTGCCCGGGCAGCACGACCCGGCGCTGCTGAGGCGCTGCACCGCTCGTACAACCTTGGGCAAGACCATCGTTTTGAGACCGAGCGTCGTTGGCATCGCGCTGGATCCGTACCTGGATTTTGATTCCGGGGCGCTGCTCAAGATTGGCAGCTTCCACGGTGAGCACATTCCTTCTCTCCCCGGCATTCTCTCCCTCGCTCTCTGTTTTAAAAAGCTGACACAAACCAACACACGCCAGGTTCCGGCAGCGGCGGTGTCTCCCTCACCGGCGTCTTCCAGACCTCCGACTTGCGCCGCCCAATCCTCGCCCCGCTGTCCTCCTCCTTCCGCGGCCTCCTTCCTTCCACCTCCTACGTCGTGCGCGCCTACACGACCGGACGCGTGTCTCCTCCCCTGACGAACCTCGACGAGGCGTCTCTCCTCCTGACGCCGAGCGCGGACTGGGGATACGAGATCTACGCCGCGCACAAGCTCACCCGTTGCCGCCGGGACGGCGAGGCGGCGATGCTGTGCGTGGCGAGCCTCGGGCTGGTGGACAAGATGACGGGCGCCGCGGCGATCGAGGCGAGCCACGTCGAGGTCGGCCGCCGCAAGGTGTCGGTCACGACGAAGCTCAGAGCTCTGGGCGTCTTTGGTAAGTCGCACATAATACGCGGGAGAGGGGCTTTGCGAAGCAACTCTCCCAAAAGAGAGGAACGAGATTGCTGACAGAAAACCCAGGCGTGTACATCTCCGAGCTGCCGAGGCTGACGATTGGCGACAATTTCATGGTGACCATCTTTGGCCACCCGGTGCCGCGACACACGGTGCGCGTGTCGCCGGCGGCCGAATCGGTCCTCGAGGTCGACGTGCAGACGGCGTGGACGGAGCTGGGACTTGACAGTGGCTGGAGCAACGAGTTGGAGGTTACGGTCAACATACTTAGAGCTTGATCTTTTTTGCTATTATTATGTCGCTTCTCGCTTTCTACAACTATATCTGAAAAAAAAAAATCAATTCATGTACTCGCCGCGGGGACTTTTCCGAGCCCTGCGTGGCGTAGTAGATGCCCCTGCTCTAGCAGCCCCTTTTCGATATTGCCAATGTTGCTAAACAAAAATGAAAACGCCATTGCCATATAAAAAATGTTTCATAGTTACAAAAAGTGTTTAGTCGAGCTCCACGACTGCGGGAGCCTGGATAGTCTTGCCGTTAAGCTTGTCTAAGCCTTCGCCGCCCTGTTGCGTGTCAGTGCATGTTTACTGCAGACGAAAGTGAAGGAACTTACATAGCTGATGAGGGGTGAAACCTCGACACCGCCGTCAGCAACGACGGTAGCACCAGCGGCCTTGGCCCACCGCTCGCCCTGGCCCATGATGTCCGCGCGGCTGGTATCCTCGTCATCCTGACCGGTGCCCTTGGCGTTCTTGAGCGGGGAGAACTCATCCTCGCGCTGGACCTCCATACAAGCAAACTTGTCAAGGGGCAGCATGGGAAAGACGTCAAAGACAAACTGCTCGAGCTTGATGCCGTTGGGCTTCTCAGGCTTGACGGTCTCGCCAGTCTCGAGGTCGGCGGCAGGGATCTTCTTACGAGCGACGTGATGGGGCAGCTTGTGCGCCCACTGGGGGATGGACTCGAGGAAGTCGAAGGAGTAGTAGTGGTTGACAATGTTGGCGGCGCGGAACTTGAGGACGCCTGGCTGGGCGGGGTCCTCGGCCTCGGCGGTGGCCTTGTCAATCTCGGAATATTCGACAACGTCGGGCTTGCCGTTACGGGAGAGGATGAGGCCGACAGACTCGGTGGCGTTGCGCTTGCGAACCACCTTGGTGGCGATGTCGACTTTGTGAGCGGCGGAGAAGCCCAGGAAGACGGGGTCGGCGACCTTGACAAGGCAGTTGTCGACACAGTAGGCGTGGATGTGCTGGATGCCGCGCTTGCGCATGTCGTCGATAATGCCCCAGAGGATAAGAGCCTGGTAGATGCCACCGTTGCCGTCGGGGGCGACGGCGACCTTGGCCTTGGACTCGAGGAGGATCTTGCCTTCGTTGGAGATGCAGGGCAGGACGCCTTGCTCAAAGATGCGGACGTTGGCGCGGTCGAGGCCGAAATAGTTGTTCTTCTCAAAGAACTCCTCAGTTGGTTGGCGAGTCGGGCCGCTGGTCATGACATACCAGGGAACGACGACGCCTTTGGCACCCGACTTGGCGGCGGCGAGCCCCTGGACCTTGCGAATGCGCTCGGCCTGGATCTGGAAGAGGGACTTGTGGGAGGGCAGACCAATGTCGTAGCAGCCCTTGGGGGCGGAGCTGCCGAGGCGGGTGCCCTGGCCGCCGGCCATGAGGACGACGGCGACCTGGTTCTTGGCAATGAGGTCGAGGCCAGCATCATTCCATTTTGTGAGCTCTTCGGGCTTGGAGTCGAGGATACTAGCGGTGGCGGACTCGGGCAGGGGCTCGAGGACGGCGGGCTGGCTGTTGTTTGTCTCGGCGGGCTTGAGGGCGCGTTGGGCGTACTCGTTGATGCGGACGGGGTCGAAGCCGGAGAGCTGCTCGAAGAGACCAGCCTTTTCATCGACGGCGAGGGAGTCGTAAAAGGTGAAGACGTGGCCTTGCTCGGCGTCTGTGTATTTCTGCTTGAGCTCGGCCACGTCCGAAGCGGCGGGCTCGGGGCGAGGAGCGCCATTGGAACCAATGTGCAGAGCTTGCTTGATGGCCTGCATCTTTGCGGTGTGGTGTATGTGTGATGGGGTATGTGTGGGATGGAGGACAGAAGGAGCTGGGAGAGAAGAAGAAGAAGAAGAAGAAGCTGGAATGTAGAGCTGATGAATGCCCAATGGTTGCACGTGGGTTAGGCGGAAAGATTGGAGAGGTCAATTGGGAGCAAGAGGATGCGAGTGGTGAGGCGAGGCGAGGCGAAGGCAAGGCGCAGGTGCAGCGGCAATGAAAGACGGTGACGACAGAGGTGGGGTTGGCTCAAGGGGTTGTTTGCTGGCTGTGTAGATGGTAAGACAGAAGAAGAAATTATCAAGTAGTAATATTCCAAAGAAGACGTGATATACAGGAAGGGGAGGATTGAATAGTTGGGAGATAGTTGGAGGGGGAGAAGCAACTTTATTTAGGTTCTAGGAGGGGTACCCAAGGCTTGGGCAATGGGCCGCCTTTTAGGTGGAAGCTTTCTCAAGCTGGTGGCAGCTACCTATGTATGTACCTCGTAACTGCTACTACTGAGGTACCACTACAAACTCGTAAACTGGCTACACAAGTATGGGGGGCTGACGTCGTGGAACCAGATTAAAGCTGGGCAAAAAGAGGGAGAAGCACAAAAACAAGAAAGGCCACCCAGCTCATTGTGCTCTGCACAGCAAAGCTGGAGGATGAGCGAGGCGGAGGCGCAGAAAAAGAGAGGGGTTGATGGTCCTTGACTGGTCCCTTGTTCCTGGTGGGGTACTTGCGGGCTGTCCGGACAACCCTGCTAACGCTTTGCGTGGCCAATCTTTTGGTTGGGAACCGTTGCTACTATTTTTGGTTCATCGAAGAAAATGATTTTCAGGCATAAATTTTCCAAGTATTTTCTTTGCTGCTAAAGAGAATAGTCCATTACCGTTTACAATAGACTTGAGAAGCTTGGGGATATGCAGTGGTAGGCTAACTGGCTAGAGTAGCCAAGCTTGCAGTTACAGAGCAGGGAGTGTGTCCCATGTACATACGCATGTACAGTACAATGTTACAGCATGGGAGGCCCGTACAGTCCAGAGGCGATAAGTTCTGTCATGAATACCAATCAGTTCTGGTGAATGATCTCTCCAATCCGCCCAGATCCGAAATCAATAATCAGCTCGTAGACGGCATAGAGCATGAACTGCAGCCTGCGTCTCTCAACAGCCATGACGCCTCAGGCCCGCTGCCCCTCGTATCCAGAAACACGGATCGACAGCGCGTCCTGAGAATACCCGCACCGCACCACCCCATGCTGGCCCTCTCTCGTCCGATTTTGAGCCAGCCGTGAAGTGAAATTAACCAACTATTTAAGCCATCATTTCCGGCACACTTTATACCAGTAGCAAACGATTTTTATCTTTCATGCATGTGTTGGCTTCTTGCCAGTCAGCCTCGTTTTGCGCCGAGGCTGTGTGGCTGCACCATCTTGGAAAATCCCATCTCACCAATCGCCCAATCGCCATCTGGCATGCACTAGTTAGCCCAGGGGCTATTCTTGCAGTCAGCCGCAGAGCCTCGTCTGTCTGTCAGCGAGGCTCGCTGTAACTAATAAGGTAGTTATTTACAGTGGGTGTACATACATGTGTAGGTAATCCCCAGGTCTTCGCCCTTGCTTGTGAAAGAAAGCCCGCCCACCCACTGGCGGCTGCTGCGCCTCACCCAAATTTAGAAACCGGTGGTGAGCTGGCTGCGCACCAGTACGGTGTATGTACGCATAGAGCGAAATAATATAGACGAATATTTGTAATTTTTATTGAAACTTGGTTTTTGGTCGTTGGCGTTGCATTCGCATCTTGCGTCTGGAGATTCCGTTGAATGTTCGCAAACGCCGCTCTGGCAAAGTATGGTTCGTAGATCCGTCATCGCAACGCCACCAAACATATTTGCCCTATGGGACAAGAACAAAATAGGAAACACGATAAAAATGGCTCGCGAGACCAAAGCAAACCATTGCAATATTTTCTCTCACGAACATTCACATCATCTGAAATTTGGCGTTGTAAAGAACACTCACCATTTAATTGCCACCACGCACACACGTCTCCTGACAGCAACCTCAAATCTCAGCCGCAATTCGTACCATAGCTTCTGTCCATCAACACCACACTGCTGCCTATCAGTGAAAGCCCCAGAAGCTGCCAGAAGCGCACTCTCAGCAATGCCTCATCATCTATAACGACCGTGTTTACTCTACTCTCATGATGGGGTCCCCCAACCCAGACCTGGAGCCAACCACCAGCGACAACCCATCATCGCCGCCGCCTCCGCCCTCCACCTTCCACGGCCGGCTGCAGCTCACAGACTTCATGTACCAGCCCGGAGACACGCCCGCGCTCCGGCGCAGCCCTCGGCACGCCTCCGCCGCTGTGCCCACCCGCAGCACCTCCTCCTCGCCCGTGAAGCGCGCACGCTCCCGCAGTCCCGCCTCCCCCAAGAAGAAGAAGAAGAAGAAGCGAGCATCCTCTGGCTACGCGCCGCCGTCCACGTACGCGCACCTCCCTCTCCTCCCCGACGCCCTACTCCCGGACCTTCTCGTGCTCTTCGTCGGACTCAACCCGGGCCTACAAACCGCGCGCACCGGGCACGCCTACGCGCACCCGACCAACACCTTCTGGCGCCTCCTACACGCCTCTGGCGCCACGCCGGAGCTCTGCGCCGCCGAAGACGACGCCCTCCTGCCCGCGCGCTTCCGCCTCGGCCTGACCAACATCGTCGGGCGCCCGAGCCGCAACGGCGCGGAGCTCAGCCGCCGCGAGATGGACGACGGCGTCGCAGTCCTGGAGGCCAAGATCCGCGAGTACAGGCCCGAGGCGGTCTGCCTGGTCGGCAAGGGCATCTGGGAGAGCGTGTGGCGCGTGCGGCATGGCGGCAGGGCGGTCGGGGAGCGGTTCAGGTACGGATGGCAGGAGGAAGAGGAGAACATGGGCGTGGTGGAGGGTGAGTGGGCTGGTGCGAGGGTGTTTGTGGCGTCGAGCACGAGTGGCCTGGCGGCGACGCTGTCGCCAGCGCAGAAGTTGGAGATTTGGAGCGAGTTGGGAGCTTGGGTCAAGATGCGCCGGGCCGAGCGTGAAGTGGCAGCCGAGAGAGAGGCCGCTGCGAGTGTTTGAGTCTTGTATCTATCTCATCTACATGCATGCACATACCGGCCACATATCATGATCACGATTTCGGGATAACATATCCCGTATTGGAATATAACAGTTTTTTTTTAGTATTTCGGTCTAGCTAGCAAACATATCTGTAGTCAAAATCTTTACAGACGCCTCTCGCTCTTTTACTTAACAAACACGGTACTACAACTCCGTGACGCCGATAAATCCCAAGCTATTCTACCCGAAGAGCGCCCTCTCATGCCCAGGCGCTTTCCAGTGTATACACTTTTTCTTTGTCTTGAATCATAAAGCCTTCATTGCCAAAAGCCCCCCAATCACTACTTGCAGCGCTTCTCCACAATGTTGGCACCGTTCTCTTCGTACTCCTTTCTCGAGATCCACATCTGGTGGAAGGTTCCCAGGCTGGCCAGGATACTGCCGCCGATCCACGGCGCGAAGCGGCGCTCGCTCGTCAGGCCGGCCGCGTGGATCTTGATCTTGAGACCCGGGTACATGGCCGTCAGCTCGTTGTTGAGTCGGTCGTTGAAGCCGTTGATCAGGCTAGTGCTGCCCGTCACCACCACGTTGGCCAGCAGGTTACCGCGCAGGTCGACGTCGACGCCGCTGAGCGACGTCTTGATGAGTTCCGGGATCGTCTGGCCCTTGGTGAGACGCTCCGACTCGGCCACAGGCAGGCCCGCGTTGTCGTCAAAGAGGCCCTCGGTCACCTTGAAGCGCTGCTCGCGCCACATCTGGTTGTAGCCGTCTGGCATCTCGAACACGCGGCCAGGCTGGGTCTTAACGTAGTCCTCATTTCCGGGGGCGCCAAGCTTGCCGGGTCCGCGCCACACCTCAACCACCGACTCTTTGAACTCGGTCAAAGCGCGCTCCTCCTCGTACAGCCTGAACGAGTCGCTGACCTGGAAGGGGAACTTGCGCTCGCGGTACTGCGGAGGCGCTAGGGCATCGACTGGCGTCTTATTTTCAATAAGGTATGTGGGAACCAGGCTGACCTGGGGCTCCGACGTTTGCCACAGGCTGCGGATCTGGGAGGAGAGCCAGAGACCACCGGCGGGAGACCGCTGGACTGAGCGCTTCAGAACCATGCCGTCGTGAATAGCGGTGACAGAAGTGTTGGCGCCACCAACGTCAATGACAAGCGCAGTGGCCTTGCCAGCAGCGAACGCGGCCAGTACTGGTGTCTTGCTGAGCCAGAACGCAGGGCAACCCCAGTTCTCCATTACCAGCTCAATGGCCTTTTCTCTGTTCTTGGCCGTGTTCCACGGCGCCTCTGTAATAAGAAGAGGGTTCTCCTGCAGCGGCTTTTCTTGCGTCTCGGCCTCCTCCATCGCGACGTCGCCCTCGGTGTCGGCTTCCTTGGAATCGTCGTTGAGACCATTCTTGGACGGGTGTGTCGGGCGTTCGGGTTGCAGGCGCTTAATCAGCATGTGTTCCCACACCTTGGTGGCCACGTCCCAGTCCTCAACAACGCTGTCGCGGTTCATGTAGTTGCGAATCTCGAAATCGGCGCGAGGGATCAGGCACTCGTCGCCAAACACGTCCTTGGGAGGATCGCTCGTGACATGGCCGTAGAAAGAGGGCAGCACTGATTTGGGCACGTCTTCGCCGGCGAAGCCTGCGCGTGTGGTGCAGTACCCGGGGTCGAGCACGAGGGCTGATACCTCATCTATGAAGGAGGCGAGTTAGCGGGCGAGAAGAACAGGCATTGCGACGGGCGCGCGAGCCGCACGCGAAGGGAGAAGGATGAGCTGTACCTCCACCGTAAATGTCGGTCGGCTGGGCCGTTGTGGGCAAAGGCTGTTGCGCCATGTTTTCTGAGGTTGCGATGATGCGCAATGCGATGCTGGAGCGCCAATTGGACAAGTAGAGTTGTTCGCGATGCAAGACGGTTGGTGGTTCGCGGTTTGAGTGAAACCCAAAGCTCCCAGCCCGCCAAAGCTGCTTGGTGGGGAGTTGTGACTAAGCAGGTGTGGATATCTCGCCGCGGTACTAGAAAAATGCGCGACGGCTCTTAATTTTTCTTCCTCCTGCTCTCTTCAAGCAGCTTCTTCCTATCCTCGACGAGAAGTTCCTTCGTTTCGCGTCCAAACTGGCGCTATTTATATGAAACGATGCTATGAGCGTAAGTACAACCACACTATCTACTTCCACACCCCCTCTTTCATGATGACTTCGCATCTTCGCTTCAGAACCGCTGCGATTGACACAGCTTGCTGTGTATGATTACACAATGCCAACCTCTGATCATTTTACCACACCCTCCACTCTCTTGCTGCAGGTCTTTGTTCCGATCACAAAGCTAATACATCAACAGACTATGATATCTCGTAATTGCTTGCGGCACTGCCGCGCAGTAGCTGGCCACATCTCTCGTGTGAACCCGGCTCTTCTGCGCGGCTTCGCTCTATCTAGACAGAACGTTCAGACTTTTGCCTCCGTACCCGACTCGAAAAATGGCAGGCCCATACCTCCAGAGTCTCGTGACGAGGACGAGCATGCGTCGCCCTTTAAGCAGCAGCGTCGGTCAGACCTGGGCCAAGACCAGGCGAGCGAATCGCCTCTCTACCCTGAGTCTTATCCGCGCATAGAGTCATCTGAGGCTCGCATGGCTGTCCCAGAATTTCTCGAGAGTGAAGGGAACGAGCTGTCTCAGCCTCTCGTCAACCTGGTCGGCCGTGTGCGCGCTAAGCGTGTCGTTGGCAAAAATCTCGTCTTTCTTGATATCGTAAACGAGTTTCAAAAAGTGCAAATCGTGGTGAATAAGTCCAAGTGCGTCGAGCCCTTGGACAATGTCTGTACACACAACTCCAAGAAGTTTCAGCTCTTCAGGTCGCTCATCCAGGTCGGCGACCATATATGTAGGCCATCTATCCTCTAGACATCCCAGTCCTGGTCGCCTATGCTGACGCTGCCACAGCCGTCAATGGTGTTCGTGACCATACACCCGCTGGTCTGTTGACCCTCGCTGCGCGACAGATCCCAGAGCTCCTGTCGCCGACGATGGAGCAAATACCCGAAGTTCTCACCGACTCCAAGACCAAGATGCAGGATCGCCACGTAGACATGCTTGTCAACAAGGAGACTGTCGATGTCTTGCGTCTTCGTTCCGAAATCACAAAACACATGCGCGACCATTTCCATTCGAAGCGGTTCCTCGAATTCCAGACACCCATCCTAGCGGAGAACGCTGGAGGCGCAATCGCCCGACCCTTCGTCACACGCGCCACCGAGTTTAAAGATAAAGACCTCGCACTTCGCGTGGCTCCGGAGCTCTGGTTAAAGCGGCTTGTCGTTGGTGGCGTTGACAGAGTCTTTGAGATTGGCCCTGCCTTTCGAAATGAGGGTGTCGATGCCACACACAACCCCGAGTTCACAATGTGTGAATTCTACAGCGCATACTCTAGTCTCGCAGATCTCATCAAAGAGACGGAGGAGCTTCTCACCAGCCTCGCCAAACACACGCAAAAGCTTATTGAAACACAACTTACCTCTCTTCCACCAATCGATCTACAAAAGTTCAAGCGGCCATTCAAGCAGGTCGAGTTCGTGCCTGCTCTAGAAGAAGCCACTGGCGTTCGGTTCCCAAAGTTATCCGCCGAGGATGCACTCCCAGAACTTCTCGCTCTCATGAAACTGGCCGGCATTGAAATTCCTGGCGATATACCCACTTCACTACCCAGGCTCCTCGATCGACTGGCCGCCATGTACATAGAGCCCAAGTCGTTTGAAGAGCCTCTCTTCATCATCAACCATCCGGCTTGCATGTCGCCTCTGGCCAAGAGCTTCCTGTGCCCCAAGACATATCAACTGGTGTCAGCCCGTGCAGAGCTGTTCGTGGGGGGGCGAGAGCTCGCCAACATGTATGAGGAGGAAAACGATCCCAAGGAGCAGCAGCGGAAGCTTACCTCGCACCGTAATCTGGTCAACCTGGACGATGGTGACATTGGCATCAACGCGCCGGAGGAGAAGCCGCCAAGTGAAGAGGTGTTCCAGGACGAGGCGGCCTCTGAGGACGCGGTAGAGGTGGATGGGGTGGAGAGGGAGGGAGAGACGGACCAAGAGGTCTTTGACAAGCACATGAGGAGGCCAGAGGAAGAAGATGAATGGGCTACGTCGCCGCTGGATCGAAGCTACATCAAAGCGCTGGACTACGGCCTCCCTCCTACGGGCGGATGGGGCTGCGGTGTTGAGCGTCTTGTGATGCTGTTTTCTGGCGCGACTCGCATCAGCGACTGTCTGAGCTTTGGCACGATCCGAAACGTGGTTGGCCTGTCGTCTGACGCAGCCAAGAAGGAGGGCGGCAAGCACTGACCGTGTGTATAATACACCGTGTGTGTAATACCAGCGACGATGTCGCGTGTATATTTACTTACCTTGGAATCTAGACAACATAGAGTTGAAGAAGTGTAACAAAACAAATATATGTAATACATACCTTGAAAAGTGTCGCTACAATACACAATATGAGAAGTGTCACCATGATTCATAACATGAGAAGTGTCGCCTTGAATGTCTTGGGGTGTAGTGTACATGGATCAATTGAAGGGAAGATAAGGTACATATATATGTATAATAGTTCAACAAAGAAGAAGAGAACCTCCAGTAGATGACCCGGCACGGGCTAATATTCAAGAAGAAGAGAAAAAAGATGGGAATCGAAGATATCAAGAGGCAAGCCTTTCCACCTCGTGCTCGTGAAAACATACCTCAACGCACTCACTCACTTTTGGTTACCTTTGCTGAGCAGCTTCACCCCAAGAGGCCGCCAGCAACCTGGAAGACGCTCGAGACGATCTTGCCCGCGACACCACCATCCTTCTGCGGCGCCGCCGCCAACCACCCCTCCACCGCCTTCGCGTCCAGCCCCTTTGCAAAGTCCGTCCCCTTTGGCAGCAATCGCACCGACACGCCGCTCTCGGCGCTAAACACCACCGCGCCCTTCACAAAGGCATCGGTGGGCCGCCGGAAGTAGTCGGAGGAGCCGCCGGCGCCGGCGCCGGCGGCGAGGTGGACGGTGCTCTTGCACTTGTCGTCGCCGCGGGCGAGCACCTCGAAAAAGTCAAACTCGCCGCAGGCGGGCCAGCAGCTGCACTTGTTGTACTGGGCGGTGCGCGGGACGCGGGCGTTGAGCGCCCAGATGGCGGGCATGTCGCCGTTGAAGCCGCGGTCGCCGTCGAGGGGCATCTTGAAGTGGAAGAGGAAGATCTTGTTTGCGCCCTCGAAGCCCTCTGCTAAATGTCAGCCTTTGTTGCTTCTTCTTGTTCTGTTTCTTGAGTGGGTGTGCGCGAGAGAAGCCGCAGCTGCCGTCGCAGGCTTCGCCGCTGAAGATGGCAAACTCCTTGTTGGAGGGGATGGCGACGTCGGCGAGGACCTGCGACGAGGAGGCGCCGCCGTTGCCCTGGGCGTTGAGGAAGGCGAGCGAGTTGCCCCAGGTGCTGTGTTCTGTCAGTCCAAGATGCCCCCCTCCCCTCCCTCCCTTCACAAGTGTTCAAAGACTTACGTGTCAAAGGTGCCGGAGCCGGCTCCGCCGTAGTTGCCCAGGAAGACGAGGTTGTCGGCCTGCTGCGACTCGGCGCTGTAGTACGAGGTGCGGTCCCAGTCCTTGCCCGAGGGGGAGGAGCCTCCTCCGGTGGGCGGCTTGGACTTGGGCAGGGCCGGGGGCGCGGCGGCGGCCTTGGAGTTGGCCGGGGGCGGCGTGGGGGCGGCGGCGGCGGGCACGGGCTTCGGGGTCGAGGTGGCTGGCGTGCCGCCGCCGAACCAGTTGTTCTCCCAGGACACGATCTTGCCGTCGATGGTGGCCGTCACCCAGTCGGCGCGCTTCTCCTTCCTGGCCTCGTGGAAACGCTGGTGGCCGTGGCCGTGGGCTCCGGCGGACTGCTCGCGACGCTGCTGCTGCGGCGTGGGCTCACGCTTCGCCTTTTTGGAGGGTGTGTAGACGGCGAATTCCTTGAGCTGGAGGGGTCCACGGAAGTGAACAGAGAGCTACCACCGCGTGTTAGTGGGAACGAGAAGGGTCCTTGGGGGGGGGGGGGTGAACTTACCCCCTCGTCAAAGGGGGGGAGTCTTGGAAGGACTTGGTCTCGCGCTGGCACTCGCCGGACGAGGTCATGCCGGTGACGGCCTGGTAGGTGCCGGGCTTGCCGATACCCTGGTAGAGGATCTGGTCGACGGCGCCGCAGAAGAAGTTGCCGCCCTCGTTGGAGGCGGTGCCGCTGCACTGCTGGGTGAGCCCGGCGACGAGGGTGGCCAGACCGGTGGCGGCCAGAGGGATCGCGACGTGTCTCATGCTCGTCGACTGAGAGAAAGTGGTGGTCTTTTGGGGGATATCAGAGAAGCTGGGGTTGGTTGGTTGGTGTAAGAGAACTGGCGGGGAGAGTTGCTGCTGCGTGTTGTTACGGTGGAACACGGTGGACTCTTGGGCGCGTCGTAAATGGGTAAGGACCGGCAGGCGACTTCTTCACGTATGAGACTCTCACCGGGGGAGTCGAATAAGAGCAAAAGCGAACAAGTTGGATGGGGGGACGAAGCAGACAGAGGAGGGACCGAGAGGGAGAGGGGAGGGGAGGGGAGGGGAACAAAGCAGCAACGGGGAAAGTATTATATGGGAGGTCATTCAGTTCTAAACCGCTGGGGCCAGAAGAACTAGGCTTCTGGAAACGAAAATATACTTTGTACTTTGTAAGCGCCGTCGTCCATGTTCGCCGAGTCGCTTGGCATGGTATGGTGGTTGGTTGACACTGGATGGGTGGGTGTCAAAGGCCAGACAGACATTCCACCAGCGACACACCAGGTAACTACGAGCATTAACACAATAAAATTCATTCGGCAAAGTACCTTGGGAAGACGGAGCCGAAAAAAGCAAAAGTTTCGTTTCTAATTGTTTCCCCACAGCATCGGACTTGGCGCCAGGGGCGACATTGTCTACGTATGTGTTGGTGGTAGTACCAGTAAGAGTTCTTTTTTCGGCCCATTGGTCTCGCGCTGAGACTGGTAGGGTCCTGCGGGGTTTTTCATTATTTCATTTGTTTTCAAAGGTATTCATTGCCTTGTAGAATGGATAACACGCACTCCAATACACTAATTCACAGTTGTTGAGCTATAGGCGCTCTGTGTGACCCTCTCCCTGCTACCCCTTTGCCGCCTGCATGCTGAAAGTCTATCAGTAACCAACCAACAGGGTCTGTCTGCCTACCTATGTACAATGTAACTTCCTATGAGGCCTATGAGGAGGACCAAGTTACCGCCGAGCCACCACCACAACTGTTTCGGTAAAACACCCCCTGAACGTTTTCGAGGCGCAGCTGGGCTGGCACTGAGAAATACAGAAATACCCAGAGCAGGCTGGGGACACACAGTCACAGTCACATACACAGACACATCCGTACATGCACATGCACATGCACCCTCGACCTCTCATGCTTGGCGCCACGGCGCCACGGCGCCAATAGCCTCGGGAGGGGGCCAGCCAGTCAATACATTTTTCAGGGTTTCTTATTATTATTAAGATTATCGGTATTATTATCTCGCTTGGCAGGGAGCTGGGGGAAGCAAACAGAGCGCAGATTCCAGCCCGCTCAGGGGAATCCCCCAAATCTCGCCATCACCCCTCCTCCTCCTCCTCCTCCTCCTCCTCCCCCCCTCGTCTTCCTTCTTTGTTTCAAGCTTCCCTCTTCTTTTTGGCCCTCCTCTGGCCTGAACCTGAGAAAACGTGTCTCACTTTGACATCCTTCTTTTTTTTGGCAACCCTCGCGTGGCTGGGCACCAAACCACACGCACCCCAGCACTGCACTGGAATGCGGGCGCCTTTGTCCAGTCCCCCCCTCACCGGGAGTCGACTTGACATGCACTCTAATATATTCGTAGGTATTTTTCTACGGTTACCACGGTGCGAGGCATGGATACGTGATGCGACGGGAAATGCCTCCCAGCCTCGCACAGACTTGGCATTGCGACCCTGGGCGGTGTCCACGCTTTGTCTACTGGCATCTCAGGAGGGAGTATTTACTTGGCGGTATAGCCACCGTGACCATAGCAGGCTCTAGATGGGCGTAGCGAGGGCTTTTGATGCACGGTTTTCTCGCTAAACTACCGACGGTGTTCATTAGGTAGCAGGGCTTTGCTGAATAGAGATAGATCTACCGTGTAATAGCGGACGTCTAACAACAAGGTTCCAAAATCTGTGCCTGAGCTAGCCTGGTATGGCTGATCAGGGAAGCGGTGCCTGGATCAATAAGTCACTCCGGGGCTTTGTATTTCATGTTCACATCTCTACTCATATTGCCAATGATAATCGGGATGGCTATGTGCGGCCATCTCATCCTCGCCACCGCGATCCTTACATGTGTCGTGCCGCCCTGTGAAACCTTGAATCAACTCTTAATCAATCATATGAATCAACCCTTTGAGAACGGAACATGGCCTTTTTACCATTAATGCACGTATATGCTCGCTAGACCTACTCGTCAATGCCTCCCCACTCATCCTCATCACCGCTCTCATCCCCCCTCGTCGTCTTGCGCCGCTTGCTACCCTGGATCGCCCCTTGCCTGTTATTCTCCCTGCGCCTGTCGTAGCCGCTCGTCGACGTGATCGCCGCCCCCTTGCGCCGCGACTCGATCCCGCGCTCCCTCAGCCTCTTGCGGTCCTTCTTCGCCACGTCCGGCAGCGCCTCCAACAACCACCGCTGCACCGCCGTCCCCGCCCGGCCCGCCTGCCGCTCGCTCGCCGCCACCACGTTGGCCACCGTCTTGACAAAGGGGATGTCCTCCTTGGTGTACAGCGTCACCGCCACGCCGCCCTCCCGCCCTGCCCGCCCCGTCCGCCCCGCGCGGTGCACGTACGCCGCGCTCGACCCGGGCACGTCGTAGTTGACCACGCCGTTGACGCCGGCAAAGTCGACGCCCCGCGCGAGCACGTCCGTCGTGATGAGCACCCACACCTCGCCGGCGCGGAAGCGTCGCATGATAGAGGCCCGCGCCGACTCGCGCAGACCGCTGTGCAGCGCCGCGATGCGCGTCGCGCCGCCAGCCTCCAGCGGGATGTCGTACTTGAGCTCCTCGGCGAGCGCCGCCGCCCGGTCGATGGTCTGCGTGAAGACGATGAATGGTGGGCGTAGGGGAGGTCCCGAGTCGTCTGCCGTCGTGGGGTGTAGGAGCTGCCGGAGGGCGAGCAGCTTGCCCTGCTCGCTGGCCGTGTATGTGAGTTTGTGGACAACGTTGGGTACGGCGGTGTCCTTTAGGCCGACGACCAGGCGGACAAACGGTTTAGGTTGCACGCCCAGCCCGTCGGCTCGTGATTGTAACTTGTCCGTGACGATGGCTTCGATATTGGACCCCATCGTCGCGGACCAAAATGAGACTCGCAAGTTGACGTTGGTGCATGCAGACCATACTCCCATTGTCTGTTCACGGAAGAGCACATCCAGGAGGACATCCGCCTCGTCGAGAATGAGGTCTCTCACATCGGGTAGTACGCGGTGCGTCGTCGTAGAGCCGGATGTGAGAAAGTTTAGTAGCAGCTGTGGTGTGGTGACCAGGATATCAGGCTTCGCCGCCGTGGCTTTGTTACTGCGCTTTGGTGTTTCCTCGTCGTCGTCGTAGTCCTCTTCCTCGTTCTCCTCGTCGCTCTCCTCGTCGCTCTCCTCGTCGCTCTCCTCGTCGTCCTCGTCACTTTTGCTTGATTCCTCCACATCGTGCTCCTCCGTGTCAAGGTTCATCTGCTTCTTCATGGCCATGATCTTGATCCCGGTTCCTTGCAGTAGCTTAAGTCCCTCATTCACAATCTGATGAGCCAATTCCCTTGTAGGAACCAGAATGAGTGCCTCGAGACGGTGTTGTGTCGTCGTCGCGTCGCGGTCGTTTGCGTCCATGCCTCTCCGTCGCATGATTTCATTGATGGCCGGGATGAGGAAGCTAATCGTCTTGCCGCTTCCGGTCGGCGCCACGGCCAAGAAGTCGACGCCATTCTCCAGGCCCTGCGCGTCGCAGTCTCCCAACGCCTGCTTGGGCTTGAGAAGTAGCGGGAGGCTGCCGAGTTGCACCTCGGTCGGCACGCGGTAGCTCTGCGCGACCAGGTTCTCGGAAACGCGCCGCGAGATCCCGTACGTGCTACGGAGCTGACCAAACGTCTCCAGCGGCTGCGGAAACAGCTGCGCCTTTTTCTTGTCGTCCTTTTTGGATTCCTCAGCGGCCGCCTCCTTCTTCTTCTTCGTCTTCTTGCGCTTCTCGGCCTTGTCCGGCTCCTCTTCCCGCTTCGACAGGAGCGTCACCTTGAGACGGTGAGACCTCAGGATCTGGCGGCACTCTTCTTGTGAGATTCGCTTCGCGGGCTTTGATACGGGGCTCGAGGTTCGATCGCCGCCGCTCTTGCTCGTCGAGTTGGCGGTGGTGGCGGGTGGTTCGGATTTGGGGGCGAAGAAGTCGACGTCGGGCAGCTCCTCCGCGGCAGAGTCTTGAGGGGACTGCTTCTCCGTCTTGGACCGTTTTCGCTTCTGCCCGCGCACCTCGTCGTGGTAGAGCTGCGGGTTGGTGGCCGCGACGCCGGTCGACGAGGGCAGTTTGGCGGGCGCATTGGCAGCGTGGCCTGCGCCCTTGGCTGTGCGCTTCGTGCCGCGGGACAGCACCTTGAGAATATCCATGCTATCTCATATGCTAATGAAGCAGACTATAACCGGATAAATGGTAGCGGGCCGCACGTGTGCTCGTTTTGGTTGTTTGTATATTTCTAAGGAAAATGGAAATTTTACAACCCTGGAAGCTTCAACTTTTTTCTGGGTCCCGCGGGTTTGGTGGGGGCAGATCTCTGGCGACAGGGAGACCATCCAACGTTAACTATGTACATACATACAACTTCGACTAAGAATGTACCAACAACACGCCTCGCCAAATTCTAAAATGGACCTTGGCCAACCTTGACAATTTTTTCCGAGTTTGACTGAAGACTCCTGATAGCAGGCATGTGGTCGGTTCTCTATGAAGCCTAACGTATGAGGAGAGAAAGCTGATGCGATCGTCCGGAACAACTTGACGCCGTGCCCCCCAAATGCCTCAATACCTACATACATCACCACTAAGATAGTTAGTGGTACGAACGCACAGGATGCATAAGTGGGGCTAAGTGAGTTAGGCTAAGTTAGACACACTAGTATCCTAAATAGGACATAAGGTTATATAACCTATAAAGTAATTAATAGATTACTTATTAATTACTATAATTAGAATAATTAATAAATAAATAGATAATCTAACTATCTAGAATTATAGTAAAGAGGTAAATAAGTACTTAAAGAGAAAGTATTCTTATAATTAAGTAGTCTAAATCTCTACTAATTAATCTAAATAATAACTCTACTATTAAGAGGTATCTTTTAATATAACTTATATTATAATAAACTACTTATTAGTACTTTATATATTTAATTTAACTTTTTACTTAAGAAATAGACTAACTATAGATTAGGATTAAACTACTATTATATAAAGATTTTTAAGAATCTATAAAGTAGTTTATTAGATTCTAGAGTATTTTAGGAGTTATAGTCTTAAAGAGTAGTTTAGACTTTTTCCTCTATAATAGGTTTAAATAAAGTCTATTTATTCTATAGACTAAGTATAAAATAGGGTTTATTTAATAATTATACTCTTTCTAATAGAGGGAGAGAGAAGAACTTTTATAATAGTACTTTAGTCTTCTCTTTTTTAATAGTTACTAAAAGGGTACTAATATAGTCTAATAATTATACTACTCTAAGTATTTCTTTTAATTATATAGTATTTTATTTATTTACATTTCTTTTAAATTTCTAATTAAAGTATACTTATTTATTAAAGTAATTATATTAGTTTTATTTTTTTAAGTTAATTACAGTTTAGTTTTAATATATAATTATTTAGTTAGTAAATATAGTATACTTTCTAAAAATACTTTATATTAAATAGTATAAATTAAAGTCCTTTATTATTATATAAGGTTTATTCTTTTTATTAAGTCTAATACAATATCTAATAAAATCTATACTAAGTACTATATATATATTAATTATTCTAAAGTATAGACTATTAAACTAGTCTTAGTATATATTCTTTTATATATTTATTTTTTATATAGTTAGATTATACTTTATAGATATAAGTTACTATATACTCTCCTCTTTATAGAAGCTAGTATAATACTAATATAGAGTAAAATAGTTAGTAGTTTAGTAGTACTTTTTAAAGTACTATAATATTTAGTCTACTCTTATTATAAAAAGTAAGTTAAATATTTCTTTTATTAATATTCTAGAATAGAATCTTTATTCTAAATAGAGTCTAGTATAATAGTTTCTATACTTAAAGTACTTTAACTTAATTATATTAAAGAATAAAAAATAATAGTTTATTTAACTAGCTTAAAAGGATAATCTAGTTTATTAATCCTATAGACTATTCTCTTAAATATAGATTAGAGTTATATTACTTTTAAAAGAAGAATATATAAAGGGACTATAGGGGTTTTATTATTAGATTATAGCTTTTAAATATAGTTAGTTAATAATAGTAGACTATTTAGACTCTTAGTTATTAGTTATTTATTTTAAAGTAAGTCTAAGTCTATACTAAGTACTCTTTACTATAGTTATAGTAATACTTTTTTATAGTCTTTATTTAAGTAAAGTAGACTATACTCTTTAAGTAATAGTTAGTACTATAGTAGCTATATAGTAATAAGTATTTATAGTATTTTATAATATATTTAAACTTATAGTAGTTAAAGTACTATTAGGACTAGACTAATTCTATATAAAGTTTATATTAAAATACTTAGGAATTAAAGAATATACTTTAGTAAATAAAGTAGTTAATCTATTTTTAATTTACTTTACTTTTAGTCTTAAGACTAAATAGTATAATAATAACTTTAGTTTAGTTTAATATAAATAAAGTTATAATACTAGCTATAATATACTATTTATTAGTACTATTATATAATATTAAATCTATATAGTCTATATTAACTTCTTTCTTACTATATATAGTGAATAGAGACTAGAGGGTAGTTATAAGTCTAATTACTATATTAAACATTTTCTCAGCAATTAGAGGGTACATGTATTTATGGAGGTTGCTTCTTTACACAGCAACCACTACGCCGTGCTCTTTGGGCATCTGATATGGATTTCTTGTTCGGCTCGGTGCTCGCAATTCGTGGTCTTAAGCGTCTTGAGTATTATTTAGCGCTTTTGTACTTCTTCTTAGCACTCCGAGAGAGGGGATAACGTGACTTGCTGTCCAAATTCGGCGTCCTGCAGGCGCCTTGTGAGGTCTTGTAAAGACCTTACCAGCCTGTCATGCGGCATCGCCCTACTCGGCGAACGCCACATTTCACGTGGTAGTGTTAGTCTGGACGCTGATATAAATACATCCACACCCCTCCTTTCTTTTCCGCTTTACCATTGTTCAAGTAACAAAGCAAACTACCAACTATATTTCCCGCAATGAGCTGCCGAGTAAGTCTTTTGGCGTTATTGCTGGTTGAATAAATATTGTCATTTTTTAACACAGTCCCTTCTAGATTCTACCTGACTTTACCAAGGGCCTTAAGACAGATCCTACCGGCATGCTTCATCTAGGCAAAGATGGTGTTTTTCGCAGCCTGTCTAAGGACCTAGAGGTCATTGACGCCGTGGCTTTAACGTGGGAGCAGTATAAGCAGGTGTTGGAGGCCGTCGGCTCCTTGTCGCAGTATACTGGTGGCCCGGTCGACGGCACAAAGCTGCCTCAGAGCGAATGGTATCATCCCCAGCCTGGAGTCCTCTTACCTAAGATGGATGAGTAGATAGTTATACATAGTAATGCCACGCATATATTTATACTCTAATAGGTTCTAGAGCTTAACATAGTATCCGTGGATTCTTGCCCACTAATTATATCCAACACAGAGACCGCTTCGTGGCAGCACACGACCGACAATGCCAAGACAGAGACTACAACCGTATTGAAAGCACTCGGGGGCAGTGTAGCAGTGATAGGCGAGATTGTAACAAGCTCGAGGCTTGAGGAGAGCGTTCCGCGACTCAAACCGCTTTTTCACCGCGCCACCAGGTTCGAGCCCCTTTGCGTACTGGAGGGACATCTCGTAGCGTATCTCGGCCTCCTGCTGCCACGTAATGGCGACTTGCGCAATTACGTTGCCAGCCTTGTCGAGCGACTGCAGTAGCCCACCTTGCTCACTGAGTTGGACCATACCACCCGTGTCGGCTTTTGAAAGTTGCTATAACTATATTATTATAAAATTCATGAGGAAAACAGAGTTGTCATACTCGGAAGACATCGTTCAGTTGCTCGCTAAACCCAAACACAGTTGGGGCGTAGGCAGCAAGACTGGCGAGAAGAATAGACTGAAGTTTGAACTGCATTATGCAATAGTTTTAATGTCGAGAGTTGATAATAAACTTACTGGCAGAAGTAGGAATGATGGAGGTAGAGTGGCAGGATTAATAGCTGGATAAGGGGCACGCTTTAAAACCTACGCGGTCAAAGTCCGTCTCGGGAGCAAGGACTTGTTTTGTTCACGCAAATGAGGATACATACAACGTTCTGAACAATGCTGTGAATATTCAGTGTATTAATGCGCTGGCGATGGCTCCTTTTTTTACACGTATGCAGCGGCTGGTTTCTCCGCATCAGGACGGATGCAGTTTATAATATCTGCATGTAGCGCCACACCTGAATCCTGCTCTGCGTTTTATGAACACCTTCCTCATTTTGTATATTGGAGCCGTCCATTTAATGTCGTGTAACACATAGTAATGTCTTTACCGTGGATCCTTCTCTGCAGGCGGAGGTGGCTGTGACGGAGTGCATATCTAGCCTGGGCGGGAGGACCATGGCGATTATGAGTATTACTCTTCGGCTATAAGGGTTCAGCTTAGAGCTTAGCGTATGAGACAGGCTAGGATCCAGGTTTATACTAATTAATCGGACTTTTAGATAGGGACGAAATCTGTATCTCTAGCGTAAGTCCACTAGTGATTCTATAATATAATATAAGCTAATAAAAGGAAAGAAGAAAGTAAAATAGTCTATATTAATTATTATAATTATAGTATTAAAGTACTATTTTAAGTAGTACTTAGAAGTAATACTACCTTTAAATTAAATAAATTATATTTAGCCTTATATTCTTTATTTAAAATATTTAATTAAATATATATTAAATACTAAGTAGATTAACTATAGTATTATAACTAAATATAGCTAGTGCTACCCCTTTCTTTCCTAAAAGCCTAGTACTAGAAGAGTGACTTATAGGGGAGAAGTTTAAAGTAACTATAGGTCTAAGTGTAATAGTGGCTTAATCCTAATCCACAGTTAGTCTATTTCTTAGGTAGAGAGTCAGTTTAAGTGTATAAGTGCATATAAGCAGTTATTATAGCATAATGTAACGGTGGCTCTTCTCTAATCCACAGTAAATCTGTTTCTT
>NW_017387430.1:0-10530 GCF_001636725.1 Cordyceps fumosorosea ARSEF 2679
CATAGGAACTAGATAGTTGAATCAACTTACTAGCGGCCTTTCACAGTTTCCTCCAAAGGTGCAGCTCCTTCAGCAGTAACGACTGTTCTTTGAATGCTTCGGCATCCTTCTCAAAAGCATCAAATTCTGTACCATATAGGAAGGCCTTGGCAGAGAGGTTAATTACGTGACCGAGGCAGCGTAGACGTCGGCCAAGCCGTTGCTTGGGTGTAAGGTGGGGGAGGAAGCTGGCGACGATGGAGTCGATCGCAGTATTGTTATTCGAAGCGTTGTCTGTGACAAAATAACCAAGTCGATTCTGGAGATTGTAGTCGTGAATAACCTCTTTTATGATCTCTGCTTGGTTCTCGCCGGAATGGGAACCATGTAGCTGTCGTATTGCAATAAGAATCTAAAAGAAAATGTCAGAGTTGAGGGTACATAGCTATCTAGTTAGTCATACTCTTAATACAATTCAACATACCGACTGGTTCTGACCAAACTCATCAATGAAATGGGCAACGACTCCGAGGAGGGCCAGGTGATTTGGAGAGGTCCAGAGGTCAAAGGAAAGGTGAATCCTACTGACTGACCGAGCTAGGACCCTCTTGAGATGGGCCTTCCGCTTGTTAAATGCCCCCATCACTAGGGCTCGCAATGTATTTCCGCAGCCCGGTAGTAGCTTGTCGATCGATGGGTATACTATTCGAAGAAGGCCGATAAATAGCTCATCCGCGACCAGTCGAAGTGCTATCTGACAGACCACAAAAAAGGCGATTAGAGCTTCCTCAAAAGGAGCCTTCTTGACAGTTGTAGTTAGCTGGACATAGGCCCCCGACTGACGTATTGGCGTGGTCTCTTCATTCTCGCCGCCGCTGTCGCTGTTCGACAAAGGTATGGAGGACCGTTGGAACCATTCTCGAGGGGCCTTCCGGCCGTGCTTCGAGATCCCATGGACACGGAGGTGGGTGGGTTTGTTTTGGGAGTTTGCGTCTGCAAATTGGACTTCGTTGCAGTGCTTACACTTCCATATCCTGCGGTTTCGTAGCTCTTTCCCACTGCTGTCCAAGCCTGCAAATATAAGTATGTACCTATTCCATATGAGCTGGGCAAGGAGGTACTTGCCTTTAGATGTCCGGATCAACTCTTCGGCTTGCTCCGAAGCCCAATACCAGGCAGAACGGCGGGACCGTCTATGACGATAGGGTTCATACCGCACGTACCATATTCCTTTGACTTGTACTCGGTGGTCTCGTGGTATTTGGGCCACTGCTAGGTCGTAGGCCGCGTCGTTATGAGCTTCAAGAAGAGCCCTAATTGAAGGTTGTTCTTCACCAAGGAGAGTCGGCGTGTCACCAGAGTAAAGGGTAGTTAATTCGGAGCTCTTGTCGCTCTCTGGTTCGGTAAAAGACGCCATGGTAGCAGTGTCGATAGGACTGACATTGTGATGATGGAGGGGAAAACAGTCTCATTGCCTACAGGGTCACGATAAAAGGGCAATGAATATACGTCAACTGCCCTAGAAAATAGGTGGCAACGCAAGTTACAATGGCTCTACAGGGGGGGTGTGTAGTGTGCGCCACCTAATTTACCCAGCCCAGCCCAGCCCAGCCGCCCCTTTTGTCGAGGCAGGCTGGCGTAGTTCCTTCCCTGAGGCTAGGCTAGGCTTGACACCTGGAATCGGCAGGCTAGGCAAGGCTAGGCGGAGGCAGGCAGGGGCAGGCTCAGGCACAGGCGGGGCTTTTGAATACACTGCTTGTCCACACGTCCTGGTCGAATAACAGCCGGGTCGATGCGATTGAAATGATTAGTTGTCATTATGAGAGCTCTGCCTTCCACGGAAGCTACCCCGTCAATTGCGTTAAGAAGGCCTGAGAGGGTCACGTTGCTGTTTGTGGACTCTTTCGACGCAGCATCGTTGTTCTCGCGACTTTTTGCGCTTTCGATAGCATCGATGTCCTCTAGGAGGAGGACGCATCGTGTTGGTAATTTGCTCAACAATGTCTCAAGGGTCGCGTCGTTGACTTTGGACAAGTTCATGGCATATACGTCCAGGCCAAACTTTCCAGCAGCTGCCAAGCTCAGGCTTGTTTTGCCGGTTCCGGGCGCGTCATACAGCTGTCGCGTAGAATATAGGCTACTATTAGTGCTACTGGAGTAGATCCTAGTAGACCTGCCATTTTTTGCTCTGATAACGCAACAGTTATGAGCCCGGCCCCGCGCTCGAAGTTGTGAATAAAAACCAACTACGCTGTGTAAAAACTGCACATTGATTGAACACGAAAGACAGTGTTCGTGAGTTACGTTAGCTAAGTTTTAATCCCCTCTTGACACGGAAAAATGCCACCCTCCAAGACAGAAGTTGTCCTCACAGGAATCGACAATTGGGATGACTGGCAGAAATTTGTCGCAAGCTTAATCGATATAGATATCTGGGAGGCAATCAAGCCGATCAATCGAACGCAGGTTCTTCAGAAGAAGCCGAGACGGCCGCAAGCTTCAGACTTCAACCCGAATGCCGAATCAGAAGCCAACCTTACGGCATCTCAGGTCAATGCGTTCAAGCTCGCACGCGACAACTGGAAAGATAGCTCCAAGGAGTATGAGCTCCAAAAGGCGAACCTGATCAAGGCCAAAAGTGTTGTCATCAGCTATGTGGATGAAAGACTAGGTCGATACCTCGATCAAGACGATGATCTCCCGCGCTGGATAGACAGTCTGGCGGTAGCGGTCAACGCTGAACAGACCAAGGCTGCTGATGCACTCGTAATGGAATATCAGCAGATTATTCAGTCTTTCAGTTGTACCGATTCGACAACTTTCACCGACTGGATCTGGAAGTGGGAGAATTTCCTGCTAAAAGCGGCACGTCGTCGAATGCTCGAAGTCACAGGCGGCCGCTGGTTATTTGACATTGCCCGCTTGATGGCCAAGCATAACGGCAACTTCACTGACAACTGCAGACAAGCTGCAGAGTTGTTTACGGCCAAAACCAAAGCCTACAACCAAAGTGTTGAGCGTGGAGTCCAGCAACTGTTAAAGATTCATGACCTTGACGATCTTGCCAGACTGCAAGAGGCTGCACTAGCGATCCAAGGCGCAATAACGCATACTCCTCCAAGCTCCACAGACGCGAGCCAAGAATGGTCCATTGGAAGTGTCGCAGTCAAATTGCGGACATGGGCCAGTTCCGCCCTTCCAACTCAGCCACCAAAGACCGGAATCAGACGAGGAACAGCATTCTACTCTGATGAAAAGTCGAGCGGACAACATCAAAATGAAACTCCTCCATCACACCGGAAAAGGAAGCAACGAAATAGCCAGCCAGGCAGCAACAAGAGACAAGCATTGTGTTGCGAAGCTTGCGGACAACCAGGACATGACCTTAGCTCATGCTGGACAGCCATTCCAGAACTCCGACCGGAACGAGTACCAGTCAATAATCGACTAGAGGGTCTAGTCAGCAAGGTTCTAGCTGGTGATCCAGAATTGAGAGCAAAAATAACCGAGCTTCGAAAAACAGCCCAACTGGATCAGGACAGACCGAGCCAAGACCAGAAGCAAGTGTCACCAAATTGACAACTAGACGAGTCAAGGCTGGACAGACGACTTGTTGGTCAAGCATTGCCACAAGGAGCAGCATTTCCGATATGCCTAGGAACTTGTCTCCAAGCTGACCAGTATCCGTTACGGTCGTCAACTATCCTTGATTCCGGAGCCTCACTGGACATATTCAACGACCTTGCCAAGTTCAGATCGATGAGAAAACCGGAGGCAGGAGAGGAACACTACCTGATTGCTGGTGACTCAGAGGTCAAGATTGAAGGTTATGGTCGGGTCGATGTGCCAGTCAAGAAACAAGATGGATCAACCAGTATCCTACGAATCCGGGATGCTGCATACTGTCCTACTTTTGCAGTCAACGTTGTATCATTTCAGTGTCTTTACGATAAGGGTATCCGCTGGGATACAATCAGTACCCCGACAAGGCTGATCCACAAGGCCGGAACACTGATCTGTGTGGTTCAAAGACATTGCAGACAATGGGTTCTTCACTATCAGGAAACAACAGATGCCAGCATAAAAGCGGCAGCTGCCTATATAGCCCGACGAAAAAGACGGACTACACGAGACCAGAGACCAGATGCTATTGCAGACGGAACGCTGTGGCACAACCGATTGGGTCATCCGAGCCCCAAGACCCTTGAGCATCTTGGAAAGAAGTGCCTCGGAGTTAGGCTTCAAGGACGAAAAACGGCAGAATGTGACCACTGTGGCCGAGGCAAGATGCGCCGGCAGGTATCTCGACGACGGCCAATACGGCCAAATAAGCCATTTGAGGAAATCTGGGTCGATTGGACCGATCTTACGGAAGACTACCAAGGCTATTCCAGAGCCATGTTCATCACGGATGCCTATTCAGGTCTTGTTTTCCCTTACTTTATGCAGAGTCATGGTCTAGGGAGAGAAAATCGAAGGATTCTCCGAGACTTCTTAGACTGGGTAACTATCCAGTACAACGCCATCCCAAAAGTCATTCGATCAGATGGTGAACTGTTCAGCAAAGAGGTGCGGAAGGAACTGAAACTTCGATCAATCGAACCAAAAAGATCAGCCCCGAATACTCAGGCTCAGAACGGAGGCGCTGAGAGGTCAGGGGGTGCCATCATGGAGAAGGCTCGTACGATGCGAATAGCGGCGCGCCTACCACATGACTTGTGGAAGGACATTGTGGAAGCAGCCTGCTACTTGCGCAATCGAACACCACTTGAGCGCAACCATTGGCACAGTCCATTTGAACGAGCTTTTAAGAAGCAGCCGATAATTAGCCATCTCAAAGCGTATGGATGCAAAGCCTTCGCGATGACGCCAACTGCCCAGCTCAAGATTCGGAGAAAGCAGAAGCTTGAACCACGAGCACATATTGGCTACATTGTTGGTTACCAAGCCTCAAATATTTACAAAATCTGGATTCCACACAAGAATAAGGTTATCCTGACCAGAGATGTCATCTTTGACGAGTCAAGCTTTTTTGAGAACAAGGTAGCACAACCGGACCTGTTGCAGTCAATTAGCCAGCTACTGGATGAGATCGAAATCCCAGAAAATGAGCAGGCTATGGAGACTATAATCGAGCAAGATCAAACAGTCTATCATTCGGAAGACGAGGAGGAGGAAGTTCTGGATGAAATCGTGGTGAACACAAGCATGCAGGATGAGCCGGACGGCGAAGACGACGAACAACGGTGTGAAGAGTCAGAAGAGCAAGGGTATTATAATACGCCGCCATTGACAGACCCGGATCTTGAAGAGAGTCCGGAAGCTATATTCACAGCCAATATTCGGATCTGTCACCGGGCCGATCATCCTGAGGGGGTGGAGAATACACGGCACAACTCAAGTTGTTGCAGTTACGATGTCCCACCTACCAGTGCAAACTACCGATTTCACGAATTCCATCCAACCCGAATTCAGACTGCGGTCCACGGTGCATTTAATGCTGGGATCAAGTTTCAACCTCGCAAGAGTCACCTACCAGAAGTTCCAAAGACTATGAAGGACCTTGAAGATCACCCATTCAAGGACCAATTCATCAAAGCACAGAAAGAACACCTTGCATCGCATGACCAGATGAACTCATTTATTGAGGTACCTTGGTCACAAGCGAAAGGTCAAAAGGTTCTACACTGCATGTGGGTATTTACCTACAAGACGGACAAGCACGGTCTCCTTCAGAAATGCAAGGCGAGGCTAGTTGTGTGCGGGAATCAGCAGGAGAAAAATGCACTTCCCACACGGGCCACAACATTAGCCAGCATGTCATTTCGAGCGCTACTAGCGATCGCTGCTGAGCACGACCTAGAGCTTGAACAAATGGATGCCGTCAACGCATTTGTCAACTGTGACTTGGACGAAGTTGTATATATGCGCATGCCACCTGGTTATGAGAAATACGGCAGAGTGTTACGGCTGAAGAAAGCCCTGTACGGTCTACGAAGGTCCCCGCTGCTGTGGCAGAAGGAGTTGACCAAGAGCCTGCAGGAGCTAGGGTTTCAGCCAGTCCCACAGGAGCCATGTATCATGATCAAAGGTGCTGTGATTGTCTTCTTCTTTGTGGACGACATTATATGGGCGTACAAGAAAGCCGATGCCGTGGTCGCCAAAGCAGCTATCGAAGGGTTGAAAAGCCGATACCAAATGACGCTGCTGGGTGAACCAAAGTGGTTTCTTGGAATACACATATTGAGAGACAGACGACAAAGAACGATCTGGCTGACGCAAGATGCTTATATTGATAAAATAGCGCATAAGTTTGCCATTCAGCTGGAGGACAAGGCGCCAGACACTCCGATGAGCCTCGAAGAGCTGCGGAAATCAGAGACACAAGCCTCGAAGCAATCAACCGAAAAGTTCCAACAAAAAGTCGGATCTACTCTATTTATCGCCATATCAACCAGACCTGATATTGCATTTGCAGTCAGTCGACTTGCACGACACAATCTGAATCCAAGCGAGGAGCACCACAAGGCAGCCAATAGAGTGATTCAATACCTCTATGCCACTAGGTCATTTGGCCTGCGACTTGGAAACAGAAGTCAACAAAACAAAACTTCAATAGAAACTTTTATCGGCTCGAGTGATGCATCATTCGCCGACAATACTGAAGACCGGAAGAGCTCGCAGGGCTATGTACTGAGATTGTACGGTGGGCCGATCGCCTGGAAGGCATCGAAGCAGACCACGGTGACAACGTCGAGTACAGAAGCCGAGTTGCTAGCAGCCTCCGAGGCAGCTAAAGAGATGATAGCTGCAGGAAGACTTCTTCAGTCTTTACAAGTTCAGTTGAACGGACCTTTGCGGTTGGAGATTGATAACAAGCAGACTATTAGGCTGTTAGTTGAAGAGTCAGCAAAGCTGACCACACAGCTCCGTCATGTTGATATTTACCAGCACTGGTTGCGTCAAGAAGTTCAAAATCATCGAATTAAGGTGCGTTGGGTGGGATCAAAGGACATGGTAGCAGATGGTATGACGAAGGCGTTACCCAGGGGTCGACACACTGAATTCCTACGGCAACTGAGAATCGATGATGTCCGATGCCGAATTGGTCTAGAAACCAAGCTGGAAGAAGCTCGAAGCATGATGTGAGAGAGACTTCAAAACCCGGACAGCCAAGCGGACCTTAAATTGAGGCTAGGTGCGAAGGGAGGCAGAAAGACTGCTTGTCCCGGGGGGTCCAGCGCGTGATGTGCTGACACTGAAGCTTGCAACAGAGGCCGAACTAGTTGTAGATGAGTACTTTGAGAAGGAGCTCATCTAAGGGGGTGTGTGTGAGGGAAGCAGGGGTTTAATGAGCGCCCCGCCTCGAATACATGTAAATTAGCTTCAGTGAGAGCTCTCCTTAGGAAACTCTCCTTTTCTCCTTGTGAACAATCAATTCATCCAAGTCGCACTCGACCTTGTTCGTGCGCCTGTACCGTCACATATTGTTCACCGACACCCTCTTTGATGGATCACCGTCCACGACGTGACCATCGATTTCGACCCCAACCGCACCAGCATATTCAAATTTCACCAAAACACCCCGACAACCAAACTTTCACCCAAACCACCAACCAGCCAATCAATCAATTAACCATAAGTCAACAACCAAATCAACCACATCAACCAAATCAACCATTAATCAACAAATCAACCATTAACCAACAAATCAACCACAATTCGACAATAAACGAGTCCACTACCACGACCGAAAATACACTATGGCAGGAGCTGCAGTAGACACACCCTCCGGGTCCACCACACCCGCCCCCCCGACAGATCTCCGCCCATCAGTCCCGATACTCTCATTCATCGATGGAGAAGCCGCATTTCGGTCCGCCTGGGCTAATGACGCTCCAGGCATCATGCGGGAAGTCTCGGCCCTCAGCCAGGCCGTAACCAACATGCACGAAGAAATCATGAGACTGCGCCAAGTCGCCAACACCACAAATTCACACATCGACACTCTTCAAACCCGCCTGAGCAACACCCTCATGGAATCGAACGACAAAGACGAGACTATCTCCCACATGGCGGGACAATTAGAAGCGTACAAGGTCATCGCCGCTACAGGAGGAAGCCATCACCAACGCTCTGCCGAACACCCCAAACCCGACCCATTCAATGGAAACAACCCGAACGAATTGCCAGAATTCTTACAGAAATTGGAGCTCAAATTACATATGAACAGAGACTGGTGGACAGACGAAACAGAACGCATGGGGTTCGTCATTTCATGCCTTAGTGGAGACGCCCACGCCCAGGTCAGCCACAATATATCACACGGCATAGTCAAGTTTACGAACGTCGAGGCTATTATCGCCACCTTAAAGACAGTGTACGGCGATATTGACTCGGCCGCTACCGCACAAAAAGAGATATACGACATGAAACAAGGCCATAAATCACTCGCAAGCTTCCTACCGAACTGGATTGCCGTCGCTAAACTCACTGAGTTCGAAGACAAATCGTTGATCTCCCACTTGAAACGCGCTCTCCACCCCGACATCATATGGAGACTTGTGGTCCTTAAAGTTACACCCGCCACTCTAAGGGAATTCATCGAACTCGTCAGGCAATGCGACAGCGAATGTCGTCAGCTCAATGCCGACTACTATAAGAAGAAGCCCAGCAATAACAACAAGGCCCCTACCAGCACTGCCCCCGCAATATCGAGATCCCAAACCCCGTTGGCTACGAACGAAGGAGACGCCATGGATCTGAGCGCCGCCTCCTGGGGGCCTAAAGACGTGGCTTCCGGGCGTAAACCCCGAACCATGGATGAAAGAGAAGCTCGCAGAGCCTATTGCACAGCCCATGGACTCTGCAACTGGTGTAATTCCACGGATCATACAGCGCACATTTGCCCCACGGCCCCCTGGAACAGCAAGGAGGGAAAAGTATAGTCTCCGGCGGAAGTCGCCGCAGGAGACGCAAGAAAAAGGCCGACCTACAACTTTCCTCTCTGGACACCAACCAAGCTCACTTGCTGTTACCATGTACTCTACACGGAGATAATAATGCAAGCTTAATCACAACCAATGCCATGCTTGATTCAGGTGCCACCGGAAAGGGATTTGTAGACGAATCCTTCGCGCATACCAACAAATTCGAACTTTATAAACTACGAAACCATCGCCGGTTGAACGTAGTCGACGGAAGACCCTCCTCGGCTGGCGATATCACTCATGTAGCAAAACTGCACATGGAAGTCAAAGGGCATAAAGAAAAGATGCTCTTTTACGTCACGAAGCTTGGGAAGTATGATATCATACTCGGAAAGCCCTGGCTGACAGACCACAACCCAAACATCGATTGGAGCACGAACCGGGTCACTTTCAACTCTGACCACTGCCGCAGACGCTGCATGAAGAAGGGGCAATACCAACTGGTGGTGTATGGAGCCCCTTCTCTGCCGGTCTCGACAACCACAGCCATAAACCCACGCCCATCAATACCTCGAAGGGTCGGCGCCGCCGCATTCCATATGCTAGCCAAAAAGGACGATGTCGATATATTCTCACTATCACTTTACGAGATCGACAAAAGGCTGGCTGATCTTGGCGTCATCACGGAAGCCTCCACATTCGCAAAACCTAAAGCACGATTCGACGCTGCACTTACGGACATGCAAAAGATGAACCGAGAACTCCAGCCACGGGATACAGTCCACCCCCCCAACTCCGGGTGCCAACAAACCGAAGAACTCCGAGTCTCCCGGAAAATAGCGGCCGATATGTACCTTTCAGGCGCATCACTCGAAGACATTCGCAAAGCCCTTGAGCCTAAGACCTGGATCGACCCTGCAACAAAAGTACCCGAACATTACCATGAATTCCTAAAAGTATTCGACCAGACAGAGGCAGATAAACTCCCTCCACACCGAGACTGCGACCACAAAATCGAACTTCAACCTAACACAACCCCACCTCATGGACCTCTGTACGGGATGTCCGAAGACGAACTCACCGTCCTCCGGAAATTCCTTCAGGAAAACCTCGACAAGGGGTTCATACGCGCCAGTACGTCGCCAGCAGCCTCGCCAGTGTTATTTGCGAAGAAACCAGGCGGCGGTCTTCGTTTTTGCGTTGACTACCGAGCACTCAATGCAATAACCATCAAGAACCGATACCCACTGCCGTTGATCCAAGAAACCCTTTCACAGCTAAGCCAAGCTAAGTACTTCACCAAACTTGACGTCGTCGCGGCGTTTAATCGAATACGCATCCAGGAGGGCCAGGAATGGATGACGGCATTCAACACAAGATACGGTCTCTTCGAGAGCATGGTGATGCCTTTCGGATTATCAAACGCCCCAGCTACTTTCCAAGCCCGAATCAATGAAGTATTACGCCCATTCCTTGATAAGTACTGCACAGCGTACATCGACGACATCCTCATCTATTCAAACGACCTCACTACCCATAGACTCCATGTCAAATCAGTGCTTCAAGCACTCGAGGCCAGGGTGAGGAATCAATCCACGAAATCCACTGGTTGACCAATATA
>NW_017387431.1:0-202 GCF_001636725.1 Cordyceps fumosorosea ARSEF 2679
AGTAGAGAGTTAGTTTAAATATATAAGTGTATATAAGTAGTTATTATTATATAAGTTATATTAGGAGATGTCTCTTAATAGTAAAGCTATTACTTAGATTAATTTATAGAGATCTAGTCTAACTATCTACTAGAAATCCCCTTCTTTATATATCCATCCTATCCTCTACTATCCTAGGATCACTCTAGATTACTAGTGATCC
>NW_017387431.1:227-10487 GCF_001636725.1 Cordyceps fumosorosea ARSEF 2679
CACTACTAGCTCACTATAATCCTTAGTGATCTAGTTATATAACCTTATATCCTAATTAGGCGACTTATAGGTTCCCACTTAGTCGCTCCCTTAGGCCGCCTTCTGGCTGCCTTGTGTACATTCTTGATTCGTAACACTAGAGTGAGACTGCATTAGGGCCGCTAGGCGCGGCCCCAGCCAGGGGAACTCGCGCGTAAACGAGTAACACCACTAACTATAGTTTTTAACTAGGATTTACTAGAGGACCTTTTATATAGACCCTAAATAGCCACTAATATAGTACTATAGTAATACTAATATAGAAGTAGGGGTTTTCTACTAGAACTTAGTTTTTCCCCCCCTTATTAGATTTATAGAAAGACTAGATAGATAAGACTTAATTAGAGTATAATAAATTAAATTAATATTATTTACTCTACTAAAGAGGATTCTTAGTTATTATAGTTATTATAAGTGGTTTAGATTATAGATAAGTATATATACTAATTCTTCTAAACTTTAAAGATTAAAATATAGACTTTCCTATACTAGAAGCCTAGCTAATAACTATATAACTTTAGTCTAATACACTTAAGATACTTTAGTATACTAACTAAGTGGCTAGGGGAGTACTAGAAATAGGGATAGACCTAGCCAACTAAGGTAGGGGTATAGTGATTAAGTAGGACAAAATCTAGAATAGCTCTTAAGTGGAGAGCTTATACTATAGCTGTTTAATAGATTACTATAAGGAAAGGCCTTAGTAAGTGGCTAGCTAGTCGCTTACTCGCTCGTAAGTTACTAAATTACTTAGTGTAGACTTAATATAAACAACTAGAGTAGTTAAACTAAATACACTAATAAATAGTTTAGTTTAGTATACTATAGCTAGCTATAGAGCACTAAGACTTCTATTATTACTTCGCTTTTATAAAAAGTACCTTAGTAAGATAAAAAGTTCTAAATTAAAAAATTTTGTGCCTTAGCCATCTCTTAACTGGAAAGGTCATAGAATGGTGGGACAAATGCGAGCATATCTTGAGCATGGTCTGAACCCCCAGACAGGTTTACTAGTGCGGCATTCAATCCAACAGCTCTTGTTCAGGGTAGTGTGGGATGGATGGTTCTCACTTGGTGTCGCGGGACAGGAGGCTGTTTTCCCAGCCGTTAAGGCTGATTCGAGGATCACTGTTTCAGCCTTGGCTACAGGTCCGGACATGCTGTAGCCTGAATCACTGGATGGTTTATACTAGAAACAAGAGCTGCTCGAAATTTCAGACGGCGACACTGCTCTCTACAGGGAAATAAAAACTCGCATCAATGAGTCCATGCTGTTAATAGGGATAACGGAGGCTCTCGTAAACGACGCTCAGAGCAAACGACTCCCGAACGGAATCCCTGGAACCTATAAAAATACGCAAGATGGAGGGCGGTGATCTATGCTATAATAACCCAAACTACACTATACAACAACATCAAGCCCAAGGCAACGAAAAGAAAAAGGCATCAACACAATACAATGCAACGAACCCCACAACCAACCCATCGCGCCGCCACCTAACGCCAAAGGGCCAACCCGCACGGTGTAGTTTTAACACCGATGAAGCAAAAGAAGCAACAAGAGCCAAACCGAGCCATGTAAGACCACCCACCGTCAGCAGGTAGGCCATGTTTTTGAACGGCCAACGGTGAAGTAGAACAACGGGAACGAGCAGCACTGCGATGAGAAAGACTAAGAGTAAGTGCAACCAGGGACGCACGACCCGCAAACGGTCAAGCCGTTTACCGAAGAACCCGCCACACCGTGGCCGCAATGGGAAAGGTAACCTGTCATCTCGTCACATATCAGCCATTAAGCTTATGTTAACCCGTCTTTATTAAGGGTTCACGTGTAGGTGAAGATGGAATCGGGAAAACCTCTGGCAGAGATGTGGCACCTGGCACGGGTTCATACCCCACTGTATTTGGAATCATCGGTATCATTATGGACCAATGCGCGGAAGCTGCCCGTGATGAAGGTGCCCCGCGCGTGACAAGACAGATCGTCGACAGGGGCAGATGGTGATTCCAGAAAACATGGATCATAGCATATAGGTAGCATGCGGGTAGGTGCTGGCGGGCACTCCGATAATGCTTCAAGGCGCCAGGATAGCTATGACAGGTTCTAAGCCGCCGACAAGGTCTGATGCGGGGACGCATTATTAGGTGCCCTAAGCCTCACCTGACTATACTAATCCACCACCCGTAATATGGCCTGAACAGGATTACGGTATACCCTCGCCCCTTTTGGCCGAGTATTAACGCCTTCTATACAAAGTGGAAATATCAAACTTGAACCCGCCTAAATCAGGCAATGTACCATGTCGAACCAATATGATATGTAAAGGAAGAGCACACGGAGATGTGAATAATGAAAAGTTGTTATTGTCGTGACAAATCATAGACTTTTTCAGCTCGCACGTCACATTCCTCGTGCCCTTGTAACTTTGAGTATATAAGTCTTCTGGGAAACGCATCTTCTTCAGAATTTTTGAGTAGCGCCAACCTTACCAAGTCATCTCTCTATTCAAGGCTAACGACCCGCGCTGTTCATATCAATTATTGATCAAGCATGCGTTTGCGATTCTTATCAGTGGCATCATTTGACACAATGAAAGCCTATCCATCTATTGGAAAGGCCATCTGGCTAGCCGGCTGTATCAGGCCGTCGCTAGCAATCAATGTGCCATATCAAGACGGATTGACAATGGGACAAGGGTAAAGTCGACGGTGACATTTGAAGCCTAAAGTACTAAGTGCAGTAGGTATAATACTTTTCTTGGTCAAGGTTTACTTCACGACGCCATCATGATCTCCGACAAAAACGCAAACACTGTCACCAAGCGATCCGAAGAACCTGGCGACAACAACTCAAATGGCACGTTTCATTTCACAGAGCCAGCTCCAATCATGCCTGGCGTGAGTCCGAATGAATATTTCGCGGCAACCACGTTAGAAGAGCTTGCCAAAATCATTGAGGAGGCAGAGAATGCTTCATCTGATAAGGAAAAGAGGGACGGCGGCAGTAAAGTGATTTCCGACAAAAAGATAACCATGGAAGCATGCCCAGCCGAGATTCAATCGCACGTTGAGTTTGTATCGGACTACACATCTTACTTGAAGGCTCTTGGCGTGAATGCGGCGGCAACTATTTCAGGTTATGGTCAATCAGCTTCTGTGTCAGGCGGCTATCTTGATGAGTCGGCATTCTCATCCAATACATTGACCTTCATTGCGTCAATCAGCATCAACAAACAGCGCCGAGTTCCCGAGGAAATATTTACATTCAATTCTCAACATTATGAGGGCAACGAGAGACCATTTCCTACAACCTATGGAAACCGGTTCATACGAGGTACGTGGTCTTCTTCATGGTAAAGCACAATTCTAATTGCTGTACTAGGTTTCGATATGGGCGGTAAACTGATGGCTCGAATTATGCTTACATTTGACGAATCATCTGACAAGGAGGAAATCAAGACTGAGTAGGTCTCGAGGTTATCAGTCCGAATGTTACGGACTAACGTTTTCTAGTGCTGAGGCCTCATTCGGTGCCTGGGGAGTCTCAGGTACACTTAGTACTGAGGTCAAAAACAAGCTTGAGAGGTTGAGCAAGAAGGCAAAAGTAACTGTCAAGATCTTTTATCAAGGTGATATCGGCAGACAGCTACAAGGCCGTTCAGAACCTTCCGACCAGCAAAACTCTGCTCAACAAATATTTGAAACCGCCAAATCATGGGCAGACACGTTTCTCGATATGGCTTGCGGTCAGGACTACCGGTACGAAGCTCTTCTTGATCGGTATACGAACATTGGAAACTTCCCTCAGAAGCAATCCATACCGCACTACACTACTGCGGGAGCGATATCTTACCTGGTCTTGGGAGGGATGGTTAAGAACACGGAACTGCGAAGGACTCTGCAGAAGCGTAAGATGCCCATAACTCTTGTCAACGTCAATGAAACATACTAACTTGTTGTTATAGAAGAAACCTTGAGCCAAGAGGAGGACCGTCAGATTCAGCAGGACGAAATCCGGTTAATCGATGCCCAAAAGAACTGGGTATGTCTCTTGTCAGCTCACATCTATACTCGCATACTAATACAAGATACTAGATTCGAGAGACCGCTAAGCGTCCAGACAATGCCCAGGAAACAGTGAAAAAACTGTTCCAGCTCTCCGATGATTATTACAAGAAATGGACCCCACGCTTGGTAAGTGACTTGGTTCTGATTTTTTATCAGCGCTAACGGGAAATACTTAGGCCGCCGAGTCTTCCCAGGTTGAGATTAAGGCCTCTGGCCATTTGGAATCGCTCAGAGACCCAGAAACAAAGGCCGTAACTACATATGACTGCAGCCAGTGGTATGAATGGTATGGTCACGACGACTGGACCTGGTCCAAAGTCCGATTCTGCCTTCCGACACAAACAGATGTGTTCAAGTTGACCGTGTTCCGGGAAAGGTCCCAGTACTTGTGGGGATCGGCTTGGTATAACGAGAAAGATTACTATCCTTCCTATGTGACAGTTGGGTTGGACTTGAAAAGAGTCGACTCCAAGCCGAATTTTTGGAAGTTCAGCTCAGGAGAGACTACCCGCCAGTCATTCAACATTGCTGGTCAACAAGAGAAGCTCCAGCCCGGAAGGTACAAGGTCCGAGCCAACTTCTACCAAGTCGGCCCGTACTGGGATGAGACACTGGGCAAAGTGGCCGAGTTTGACATTACCGTGTCTAGAACAAGCTAGGGGAGTGTACTTGGCCTCTTGGTTAATGGAAAGGGATCGGAAAACGAGGTATCCGAGTTGCTAGATGCTGCACGAACTGCTCCAACAGAGTTCTGCGGCTCTTGGAGGCCTTTCATGATGCAGGCTATTCAACATTACCATGTATCTACTGGGGGGGACCATATTTAATCTGTCTTTAGACATGCCATCTCATATAGACTCAGAGTCAAATTTAATAAATGGCTAATTAATCACGCTCATTAACTACTTATCTATGCAAGGTATAACGTAATAGTTTAACTCGAAGCCATTTCCATTTATTACTCTATAGAAAGTGCTAAATCGCATATTAGATTACAACTCTTTCCCTGTCACTATACGACGCAGAGGCCTTCGTCATCCTATCGTTCGCTCCATGCCCCCCTTCGCATAATAGGATGATTGGGTGCACAAACGGAAAAAAGCTGCTGAGTGCTCCATCTCCGTGAAGAACAACAAGAGCGCAAAGCACTCATACCTGCAGGCGTCCAGCTACTTTCGGACGGCGGAATTCCTCCGACGGGAGAATAATGACGAGGACGAGTTCGCGTAGCTCCTATACACGTATTTAGAGACGCACTTTAAAAAGGCTATAGTGTTATCTCTGTATGCCTATAAAGCGGTCACCATCCTATACGAAAAGACGACGTTACTAGGCTACTTTATCGCGATAGATAAGACGGATAAGCCACGTAAAATAACCATCTTTAACGGCGGCTACAGCTTAACTAGGCAGTGAGGGATGGTTCGCGATTTAGTGCGCCCGCATTAGCCTAGGGCTATAACTTCCTCGCCTGTAACGGCCCTCACCCGTGCGGATGTCGACGCTACAGTGGCTCGACAAAAGTTCCACTCAATTCGCTTTTAGCACCTTATTGTTATAGACGCACTAAGGTGCTGCAGATGAGGGGTAGGGCGGCCTAAAGAAGTGACCATAGGGCGCTTATGAGGGCGTAGGAATAAAGGAACCAGTTATATAACTAGATTATTAAGGATTATAGTAATCTAGTATTAATCTAGGATTACTAGGATTATAAAGTAAGCTAAATAATCTAAGTAATATAGTAGAGAATAGAATAGATATATAAAGAAGGGGATTTCTAGTAGATAGCTAGACTAGATCTCTACTAATTAATTTAAGTAGTACTTTTAGAGTAACCTCCTAATATAACTTATACTATAATACTATTTATTTATACTCTATTATATACTTTAACTAACTTACTTTTTAAGAAATAGATTTACTATAGATTAGAGAAGAGTTACTATTATATTTTAATTAGTCCTATTTAGTAAGTTATATTAAAACCTTAAATAGTTAACCTCTATAATATCTACTATTAATAGTAATACTACTAACCTAGAGTAGACTATTATTTAACTTACTAAGTAGGTTAATAACCTTATAGAGAAACTTAATTAACCCTAAGTCCTAAGTTATAAAGTGCTTTATTTAGAGGACTCTAGTTATATAATAATCCCTTTTATATTTTTATAAATATAGAATTATTACTACCTCTTTATAGAGAGCTTAGTAGTAGCTTACTATTATATAAGTGTTTATATACACTTAATATATATAATATAGGGGCTTTAATGGGTGCCCTAATAGGACCCTAATAGACTACCCTTCCTTCCTATACACTATCCTTAGTACACTTATTATTAAGTATATATATAATAGTATTAAATATACTAGGCCTTTATAGGTTCCTTATATATAATTTAGTGATTTTACTTTTACTATTTATTTAGTAGCTTATATATACTTTATAATTAGTCCTCTTTTTTTTTTATTTAATTATACTACTTTTTTACTATATAATTATTATATTTTACTTAAGTCTTCTTTTTCTTTTCTTTCTTCTAATTAATATATTTTTTACTTTTATTTTCTTCTTATTACTTTTTTATTTTTAAAGTAAATAAGTCTCTACTATTATACTTCTATACTACTCTCTTACTATTCTCTTACTAGGCTTTTCTTTTTTCTTTATTCTTTTTATTAATATATTTTTTACTTTTACTTTCTTCTTATTACTTTTTTAGTTTAAATATAAAAGACTTTATTAATACTTACTATAAGTATAATATAATTTTATTATATATATATAAGGTTCTTATATTTTTATTCTCTTTATTTAATACTATATAACTTTATAGTAACTTTACTAACTCCTTATAAGTCCTCTACTACTATTATTATTACTTTAGAATTTCTAGTTAAATAAGTTAGTATAAGTTTTATATATATCTATTACTAATTTACTATATAGTACTATCCTTCTTTACTTAAGTAATAATAAAAAGGACTTTATTTATACTAGTTTATAAGTACTTATCTCTTTACTATAACACTCTTACTAATTCACTATAAAGTTATACTACTAACTACTACTACTACTTATAGTACTTTATTAATTATACTACTTTAGTGTATTATTTAAAGACTAATAGTAAGTAATAAATTTATAATAAATTTATAATTAGTTTATATAAGTATAGATTAGTCTAAAAAGTACTTTTAGTACTAAGATAGTGTATAAAAGTGCTTTACTCTTACTATAAGTAAGTAGTAAGTTTTTACTACCCTTTAGACTATACACTATTATAGTAAAGTAGTAAGTTATATTTATTTTTATAATAAGTTTATTATTAATTTATTATTAGGATAAGTCCTTAATTTTATAGAGTAAGAAGATCCTAAGGGATACTAATAAAGTTATTAGAGGATACTAAGAAAGTTATTAAAACTTTATAAGGAAAATATTATTATATTAAAATAATAACTAAGTATAGAGTTTATATTAATACTACTATATATATATAGTTTTTTATTATATATATAGTATACTATTATACTAGTATTATATACTCCTTTATAGTAAGTATAATAGGTTCTCTTTATAACTTTATAGTTAACTTATATAAGTGTCTATTAGTTTATTAGACCCTACCTAGTATAGTACTTACTCTACTTAACTTTAGGTAGGAGAAAGAGGAGAAAGAGGAGAAGTAGTTACTACTTTACTATAACCTTACTATATATTATAAATAGTATAATATATATATAGGGGCTAAGTAAAATAAACTAGTGTTTAATATACTAGTACTTAGGAAAGATAGAAGGTTATATAACATCCCTTAGAATTAAGGACTTAAGCTATTAATCTAGGGATAGGATCTAAGGGATTAAAGGTTAAGCCTTAATCTAGAGTTATAAGAGTTATAGTAGAGAGATAGATAAGTACTTAAAGAGGAAGTATTCTTATAGCTACGTAGTCTAAATCTCTATAAATTAATCTAAATAATAGCTCTACTATTAGGAGATATCTCTTAATATAATTTATACTATAATAACTACTTATATACACTTATATATTTAAACTAACTCTTTACTTAAGAGGTAGACTAACTATAGATTAGGATTAAGCTACTATTATATTTTAATTAGTTTTATTTAGTAAGTTACCTTTAAGATTATAAGTAGTTAACTTTTATAATATCTACTATTAGTAGTAAGAATACTAATATAGTAGTAGTAGTGTAAGGTGCTTCATTCGAAGGACTCTAGTCACATAATAATCCTTTATGTATTTTTATGAATGTGGAATTATCGCTGCCTCCTTATAGGGAGCTTAGCGGCAGCTCGCTATTATATAGGTGCTCCTACGCATCTAATACATATAGTATAGGGGCTTCTAACAGGTGCCCTAATAGGGCCCTAATAAGTAGCTACTAACCTAATAGCTATAGATACTAATCTAGTAACTATAGTTATTAACCTAGTAGCTAAAATTACTAACCTTAATACTAAGGTTAAGTACCTCTATATATAACTAGAGGAAATAAAACTTAAGACTACTATACTACCTAAACTAAAAGTAATAATACTAAAGTTTTCTAAACTTAATATATTTAATAGATTAAAGAAGATATTTATACTTTTTTAACTTAAGCTAAAGTCTATCTTAGAGTTAATAACTCTATTACTAAGGAATCTATAAAGATCCTTTATATAGAAAACCTTCTTACTAGTAAAGCTATAGAGTAGTAGGAGCTAACTCTCTAGGACTACTTTAATAATAAAAAACCTAATAATAATACTATATATATCTTTATAAAATATAAGAATTTTAAAGAACTATTATAAACTATATTTAGTAACTTAAATAAGATTTAAACTATAATATATAAACTTAAGTCATTAAAGTAGACTAGATCTACCTAGTACTATATATAAGAGTTTAGGTGTATTACTACCTATATTAATTAGGATAATAATAGTTAAATAGAACTCTTCTATAATAGACTAAAGGAAGATATAAAGGATAAAATCACTAAGGAAGACTAACTTAATAACTTTAATATATTTATTAAGAAGATTATTAAGATTAATAATTAGTTATATACTAGGCGACTTAATTATAGAGAATAAAGTACTAGATAATAAAACCACTTATTACTACTATAGGCTAATACTAGTAGATATTATAGAGGATCTATAGCTTATAGAATACACTTAGGCTCTATAGAACTTAATATTATATATAAGAGCTAAACTTAATCTAATAAGATATACTATAACTATAGAAAGCTAGGACACTTTATAAATAAGTATAGGGCACTTAAGAAGTAATAGAAACTAATTAAAGAAAATTATAGATTAAACATAATAAACTATAATAACCTACTAACTAATAATATTATTATAGTTAATAGTAAAGAATATTTCTTAGACACTAATTAATAAGTAGAATATAATATACACTCTAATAAAGATTAGGACTTTAGAACCTAACTACTACTAAATAAAGAAGAAGAACTTTATAATAGAGAAGATCTAATAGAACCTCCTATAGTATCCTTTATTAGGATATACTCTAAGGAAATAGAATATATTAAGTTAAAGAACTATCTTATACTCTAGAAGAATAGATAGTAAGAAATTATATTAATTAAAGACTATAAAATTATTAATCTAGAAATACTATAGGAAGTAATCTAGATAAATTAAGACTAGTCTAATAATATTCTAGAGAATCTAGAATATTTAGAAACTATTATAATATACTTATTATACTATAAAATCGTATAAGTATTATATATATATAGTTACTATAAAAAACACCTCTTAGAAAGAATTAAGTATAAGTAGTATTTAGACTTAAATATAAGAGAAGAACCCTACTATAAAGAAGAACTTTAAGGGTAGGTTATAATAAATTAAAAAGAGTCTAATAGTATCCTTCTATAAAGATCTAAAGAAAATAAATATATTATAGGAAATACTTATTATAAGGTGCTTTATTTAGAGGACTCTAGTTATATAATAATCCCTTATATATTTTTATAAATGTAGAATTATTACTACCTCCTTATATAAAGAGCTTAGTAGTAGCTTACTATTATATAGGTGCTCCTACATATAACAGTGGCTCTTCTCTAATCCATAGTAAATCTGTTTCTTAGGAAG
>NW_017387432.1:0-10393 GCF_001636725.1 Cordyceps fumosorosea ARSEF 2679
TTACTTGTCGAGCAGTCCGGGCACTACATAGAGGATTGGTTCAAACCTACAATAAACTCTCAGCCGTCTACACACATTCCCTGCTCTTCAAAATGATATTCGGCGTGTCATCGGTGATGGTTTGCACCGACTCCAGCGCTGGCCAACGGACAGCCACCCTGCAAAGCCAGTCACTCACTCCGCCCTGGCGGCAAGGTGCCACCTCTGGTTGGTGGCCTCACCCCACTGAACTAGCCGTGTGGACACATCGGTCGCAGACGCTTGATTCAGGCCCCTCAGGTTGCTCTCCCAACTCTTGGTTTGACCAACAGGAATACATAATATCGCCACGAGTGATTGAAGTCAGGGCGATAACTGACCTCATTTCTCATGTCGTAGGCCTGTTTGCGTGGTTTTCCTGCGGACCTGAGCTGGTCGACCAAGTAGACTCCGGAGGCATCGGCCATCAATTCCAGCTACTGTGCCTCGGCCAAGCGACAGGGGCCGCACTTCAGCCTCGCGGGCACCGCCTACCTAGCAGCCTTCCTGGAGCAGGTCATGCATGGGCTTGGCGGAGCGCACCGCGACCGGTCATACGAAGCAAGAGATTTCCTTGGAGTTCCCGCTATGGGCAGCATGCCTGCCAAACCAGCCCGCATCATCTTTCGAGCGTACCTCTCACAGAGCTAGCCTGTCAGAACCAGAATCAGGGATGCGAGTCATGTACGCGGACCCGCTCCCGTGCAGACGACAGACGACATCCGCTTCATGAACCTCTCTCACTGGTTACCGAGTAGCTGGCTCAACGAATGGCAGCACAAGAGTGTTGCAGCTACAGAGTTATGGACCAAGGGTGACGTAGAAAACTGAAGAAGCTGTGCAGACAACTTTGAGCACCTTGTACACCGACAGTTGAGTCACAGTCACCGCCAGCCTATGGCCGTGTGCGCGACCGCGGCCTGGCGTCTACGCAATCGCTGGCTGCGTCTGTCCATCTACGATCGCTTCCCCGCGACCCATCCGCATCGCCGCGTCTCTCTAGTCGCCAGATCTTATGGGCAACGACTTTGTGGCAGTAGGCGTCGCGTCCACTATGGGGCGCCCACCAGAATGTCGAGGAGGCCCACGCAAACGAGTCTCTACCCGGTCGGCCACACAAACCGCTACCAGAGACCCGTAGGCGTTGCTGGGATGACACTCAATAGTCGTGCCGAGCACGCAGCACCCCTGTCCGTACCCTGGCCTGTTCATTCGATCAGCAACCCAGCGGGCGGCAGAGAGGGGCGACCTCAACAAGGTGGCTGTGAGGTAAAACGAAATTTGCTGTGCAGGCCGTGGAAGCCTGGAGCGCGTATTGGTGGTGTGGGTAAAAAGAATCTGGTGGTGGCGGCGTACTGGTGGTGGCGACGTAGTACTGGTGGTGTGGGTAAGGAACAAAAGGTCTGCTGTGTGGAGGTCACGAAAGAGCAAAGCGCGCTCGGAAAGCACGGACTGAATTCTGGGCCGGCCCGAAGGTAGCCTTTGCAGCCCAAACATCAGACTGGCAACGCGTTGGCGTGCTGCGAGGCCACACCACTGGCTGATTGTCAAAGCAGCAGCGGTTTCTGCGCCTAAACAGGATGACGCAAGTGGCAGGCGTGGCAGCGTGGACGGCGTTTGGCGCAGCAAGGTGATTGCTCCTCTGTCACCTGATGGAGCCGTCGCGCATGCACGTCGGTCTGCATCCCTGGCGAATGGCGGACTATGGACGTGATTCCAAGCCGGCATACGAGCCCGTCCACGGTGGGAAATTTTGCGAGGCGCCCCTTACTTCACTCTGGAGGCGCCGAGGCCCAGAACGGAGGAAAGGCATGGAGGGTAAGGCGATTGTGGCGGAGCATGGACGCACGAGGTCCGCAGTCACTTTCTACGCCTTCAGCATGCCTGTCCAAAGCTCAGCGTGCGCCAGAAGAAAGAAACGGGCGTGCGCTCAGGTTCTAGGGACCCACGTCGAGGAAGCGGGCACAATTTCCGTCTCACCCACTCTCGTGCAGGGCGGCGCTTCGTCAGCGTCTCTCACTGGTTACCGAGTATCTGGTTGACGAATCGCAGGATAGAGATGCGCTAAGGCTGGAGCGCACGAGTCTCTTGTGGGATAAAGCAAACCTCCAACTTGGGAGCGCAGACCGTATAAATATCTACGCCTCGCGCAGCACTACGCTTGTAGTTCAGCCGTTGGCAGCCCAGAATGAAAAGCACGGCAGCGGCACGAGGTTACGCCGTTGCAGTATCGGGAAATCTACGATCGCTTCCCCGCCAGCCGTCCGCACTGCTGTGGCTCTACAGGCGACAGATCCGCTTCTTTAGCAAGTTGCCTCGCCTCGAATGGTAAGGCCGGCGCTAGTGCAACCGACCCACAAAATTATTGTCAGGATGGGCGCACAACAGAACGGGAAGAGAGCCAGAAAAAAAAGGAAAAAAAAAAAAGGAAGAAGGAAGAGCTCGAACTCGAGTGTGCTGGCTAGTAAGCGGAGCTTTCAGCAGCGGCGGGAAAACTGGAGGAGCACTTTACGGCTTGTTGACTGTGTGGATCGAGTTGTGGGCGTAACGATACAGCTGCGGCGGCTGTTGCAAGACGCCATGGGCGAAGGAGATGGACGGGTCAAGGCAGCTGCAAATGTTGCGATCTGTCATAACCGTTGCAGAAGAAAAGGTTGGGAGTGGAACTGAAAACATTTTTACGTCTAGACAGGGGGATGCAAGTCGCGTGCATAACTGTCCACGGCGTTTTCCGTGATAATGCACCGCTCGGCATGATAACGGCGACGGGGACAAACGTAAATAGTAGTGAAGTAAGCATCCCCAGCTTCCATTGAGGGCCCTGTCCTAGTGCACCTTTACTGTGAAAACCGGATGCGGCGCAGGGTGGCCGAGTTTACCTGGCGACCCCGTGTTCCCCCTTGGTGTCAATCCTTCCTACCAGCAATGCAAGCAGTGTTGGACCATGCTGCCACAACAGTATTAGGAAAGCCCTAGCAGCCTCTTTGCTGAAATTTTACACTACTTATCCATTATGTGCTTCTTTGATCAAAAGGTCTGGGCCTGCGGCTTCTGGAAATGGGGTACATTCCGGCAACAATGCACAAAAGAGCGCAGGATCGGCTGCGCGTGCGGGCTGAAGCTGGTCTATGAGGTTGTCCACGAAGCCGATGCATGCAGCTTGTGCGCGACTATCGCTCGAAAACGACGTCGGCTAGTGAAAATGGCCGCCGATATCTCTAGATGGCAACAAGAAGGACGATACCCGGCGACCGTCGAAAAAGCAAAGCGGATGATGATGAGTCTAGAGGGCGCTATTTCCGCTCTTCTGAGGAGGCATGCGCTCTGCGATTTGGTTTCCAGGAAGCACGCCGTGAGAAGCGGGTAACACATTCAAGTATCATGCCTACGTATCGCCTGGCGTCTTGCCGTAAGTTCAACAGCGCCATGTTTTCTTGTCGTGTGTTAATGGATTACAGCTTTCTCCTTCTATCTTGGACTAGAATTGTTGGCGATGTTGGACAAAACGAGCAGGGAACGCGTCCACTGCGTTCAGACTATGCCTCCGGTGATGCATGGAGTGAATGCACCAAATGTCGCATTTTTATTTCATTTTATTTTTCAGCTTTCAAAAAGCCCGCCACGGACAAACCCCAGATCTAGCTTACACAAATATTCAATACATATTAGAGGCGAAAAGTACAATACAGTACTTGTTCAATGTCGTGGTTAGTGCAGTTCGGGAACTGCTGGTCTTGTACCTTCAAGGCGTACGTGCCAGAGCTGCCCTACACTCCGCGGTTTCATGGCCTTGCGCCTCGCCCACACCTATTCGTGATTGTTGTGGGAACATGTTTGTCTTCCTCTTTGACTCCTTCTTTCCGAGCAATCACCGAACGAGCAATGCCGCCGACAGGGGAACTTTTCATGGTTTGAGTTCAGAGGGCTGTGGCGAACGTTCACTGCGGGTGATGCTTCCTATTTTGGTTGTATGTAGCGCTCCGTGGGTACTATGCATGGTAGCGCAGTTCTTTGACCCACGCAGCTCTTGATTCAGAGGGTTGCAACTCCCCCTCACATGGTGTAAATTTATCCAAAGCGCCGGCAGAAATAGCAGTTGGTTGGAGGAGTTGAGTTTCTATCCTTTGCTGGATTCAGTCTGAATGGGTCGCATCATACAAGATCAAACAGGCTCAGCGCAAACCGTCCATTCGATGAGAATCCGCGATTGTTTGATCTACGACGTCAATGACTTCGCCGTGTGCCAAGCCCCATCCGTTTTACTATGGCACACATCCCTGCTGAGTTAGGAGACGCCGCCGCCAAAAAGCCTTGTCCGAAGCTCTCGCTCAGGACCTATTGTAAACGGCGCAGGCTTCGCGAACTGACGTAACATCAATTGACCAGCTGAGTGATCAAATGCCACCAACAGTAAGCGACGCTATCAAATTAGTACTTCGACGGCGTTAGCCAAGCCCTTGCCTGCTCGATGTGATACATCACAACGATGGTAAGGACGGCCGCATGCTCTGGCTGCCCATCCTGTTGTCCGTGGTCGGGGAGACGGGTGCAGTTTGCGCTAGATCCACTCCCATGCAGACCAGCCAACACTCACGTCCGTTTCTGAACGTACGTCTCTCAATGCTTCCCGAGCAGCTGCTTCAACAAATAGTAGCACAAGGGCATGTCGGAGCTGCAGGCTAGTTGGCTGGGAGCGGTACAGAAGGAAGCTACAAATTCGGTCGTACAGTAACATTGAACATTTCGCAGACGCAGCCTCAAGTCAAGTCGCAACTAGTGATAACCTACGGCTGAGTGCGCTACGGCGGCATGGCATCTACGCATCGCTGGCCCCGGGCCGGATATCAACGATCTCTTCCCCGCGAGCCATCCTCGCTGTAGCTCGACAATCGACAGATCCGGTGACAAGTCTCTCGCAGGCGTCACAGATCCCCCTCAATGATTTGGTCGTAATCAGTCACCGAGACCCAGCCCCCAGCAAAGACCCATAAACGTTTGGCCGAGCATCCCTGCCCACAACCTGCCTGATCGCATGCTCGCTCAGCGGCTGGCAGCTAGGATGGTTCATCGGCGTCGCAGGCATTTCTCCGACACTGGGTGCAGTAAGCTCTTCGCTGCGGCATGTCCATCGTAGGTCTGAGTGACGCATCCAAGGCTCCTGGCATGTTTTGCCCAGGCACGCGTGATTGAAGTAACTGTGTCGCGCAAGGCTACAGGGATTGCTCGCGCCATGCAGAGGGGGCCTAGAAACCCCCACTGAAATGAAAGAAAACAAATAAATAACGGCAAAAAAAAAAATCACTTCTTGAAGGAAACGAAAAAAGTAAATCGTTCGCAGATGGGTCCGTAAGAGTAAGGCGGACCAAGACAGGATGATGCAAGTGCACCCACTCCGATCCCTGCGGCGTCTCGGCGCATGAAATGCACTCCTCTGCGTCACATGAGGCAAATCTCATGTAACATGGCCCTTTGGCTGTCCAATTCGGAAGTCCTGAAGATTTCTCGCGGCATGGGTCGCATTGGCGACACAGTGACAGTTGCAGTCTCGCTCGGTGAGAAAAAAGTAAATCACCCGTGCTGCAGCAACTCATGAGCCACGGTGCCGGTTCCCTCACTGTACCGCCCAAGCACAGGGCCTGCAGGCAGCCTTCTCCCGGCCACTACTAGTTGCATACTGCTAAGGTGCAAGATCCAATCGCAGTGGGTTGGGGTGGATTGCTCCGGATCTGACTTCAAGTCGTATTTTTGTAAATAGAACTGTTTCGTCTTCCTGATCTCAAATCTCTCCTTCATCTTTGCAGCAGCTTGTTTTCATGCCTATCCTTCTAGTCACGTCGCGCTCAAGCATGGCCGCCCGACTCGTCCGGTCTCGAGCGCTGAGTGGCCTCGCCACGTTATGCGCACGGGCAGTAAGGAAGCGGAGGAGGAGGAGACCGTAGCTTTGCCCTCACTCGTCCACTTGAGCCTCGGACCTGTTTCCTGCTGCACGAAAACCAACGCTGGCCGATGCCATCACATCGACAGTGCTCCTGACAATGCAGCCCCGCCTGGCGGTCCCTGGCCACACCCGCACGCTAACGATAGTAGATTCCCGTGGACCGCTGAGGCGAAAAATAGTGTGAGCCCGCCGACATGCACCCTCGCCCTATTCAAGTCCAGCAGCAACAGCTCGAGAGCCTGTGTGGCATCCGAGGCCAATATGCCGCTACCAGTGAGTGACGTCGTGAGGCCTGACCCCTCAAGTCGCAAACAGCTCGGCAGCGCGACTGCTTGTTACATGCAATGGGGGTCCATGGAGCTACATGGTGGTGAACGCACTGGCCAATGGAGGCAACTACGAACTACGCGATATACTATGCTGTAGCGAGCACCAACGTCGTCGTTTCGAGTGATCGCCAGCTTCTTGGCAGCATGTGAGCGCCGGAAACCGGCGCAAGGTGACGCACGAAGCATGAAGAAAAGAATGTTACTTTCCACTTCCTCGCACAATTTTGCCCAATCTAAACAACGTCGGGGGCTGCTACCGATACACCGAGCCGTCATACAAACGAGCCGCCGTCTCTACTTCTGATGGATGCCTGCCTCATTGAAAGTATATCCATTTTTGGCCTCACAACTGCCTCCACCATGCCGCCCTTCCAGTTCTTCTCCTGCCTGGCGTCCGACCGTGCGACTCTCTACCCTGGCTCGAGCTGCGTTCCACTCACGCCGTAGTTGCTTCATTTCCTGCGGCTCCAAGGTAAGAGTCCCGTCCAGCGATTCGGCAAGGTGTCTGGCAATCGTTTCCGCATCGTTTTTCGTAGCCTGGGCCATCTTGCTGTCTTTTGTGCATTCGCTGTTTTTCATGTCTCTGGAAACGTACATGGGTATCTGCTGCGCTGTGCCGCAGGGTTCCGGATACCGTCTTCGCTCTCTGATGTGGGCCGTCGGAGGCAAGCTGTTTATGAAGAGACCGCTGTGCGTTCGCATGCGGACGCATCAAGCGGCATCATGGGACGCAGCCTCCCATGGTAGGCCAGTACTGGGCGCACTTCAATCCGATAGAATGGCTTGTGTGGTGGTGGCATGCCCAAAGGCAGACATCTGTCCATAGCACAAGTCAATGGATCCATAAGCCGCCATTGTTGTATCGCCAAAACGGTCCCTCATGTTTTGTGCATGGCCACTGTCGCTGCGCTGGTGCTTATGGCTGATCTGGCCGGGCGCATAGGGCTCGCCAATGTCTAAAATATGCCGTGGCCATGCACATTTGACTCCGAAACCTGCTGTCGCTGCATTGTCCGCCATCGACAGGCAAGCGTGTGCCGTCTACACCGACAGCATCGTGCATTTAACCAACATCTTCCGCCCTCTGTGTCATGTAACGAAGCCGGCACCAACTGAGGAGCAGAAGCACAAGCAATGGGAGAGCGAACGCACCACGGGGGTGCATCCGAAGCACGCCTTGTTACAGCTAATATAGGTAGCGACACCGGTGAGTACGCTCTACCACCCGACGCCCGTGCAGTGGCTCACTGAGCAGCAGACGACGACTTGGGCAGTGTACAAAGTAGCAGCACGGATAGCATGTCCGACGTAGTAGTAGCGGGCTTGCAGGGCAACGAGAGAGACGATAGCGAGGCCGACAGCGACGGCGGGAGTCAACATGAGGAGGACTCCTTGGATGATGATGAATCGAGAAGCGTGGACAGTGACAGCACGGGGAGTCTCGCCGACTTCATCGCGCCCGATTGGGAAATGGAAAGCGGCGATGAGGGTGAGGCCGCGGAGGACGACGACTACGAGAATGAAAGCACGGACGAGAACGAGGAAGCAGGCGACGGAGACAGTGGCGGAGACAGTGGCGGAGACAGTGGCGGAGACGGTGACGGAGGCGACGACAGACCCAAACGCGCCTACTTACCCAATTGCGACGCAATGGCCCGTCTCGAGATGATTGCATACAACCTTCGGCGACTCGCACGTGAGTCCGAGGCCGAGACAAGCCAACGCGCCGCACTGCACCATGACCGGTCGTGCTACTGCAGACGCCGTGGAAGGCGAACGACCCGGGTGCCCCCGCCGCTCCGACGCGCCAGTGGGCCGCTAGTGGCGCCGCATCTCAACGCGGAGTCCGACACGTCGCCACTTTCGCCCGACCGGAGGCAGGGACGCCGCCACGCGAGAAATCGCCCTAATGAAGCGATTGCAGGGTCAGTTCGCAGCGACAGATCTATTACCACCTACTCAACAGGATTACGTGAGGGACCATGGATGCATCTAAATGAGTGGTGATTTGGGGGTATGCAGGGACATGGCAGGAGGACAAGCCAGGCACGCTGGATATGCCGCCGGAATAGGTGTCGGTTGGACTGTACTTTTTTCAATGTTGGTGGCGTTGCCAGCGAGCTGGACCAGGGACACCACCGTGGCGGAAGGCGGACGTGCACAACATAGGAACGCAAAGGCTCATAAAGACGCATTATATATCATTTGATGATTTTTTTCCTTCTGTCGGATTGAGCACCTCTTGGTGAGGGTTGGTCTGTCTGTTGTAGGGTAGCTGCCCGCTTAGGCCCTAGGCATCCGTAACTCGTACCAAACCAAAAAAGTGGGTGTCGCGGGTTTCTAACATAATAATTTTAGTGGGGTGTATTTTGGCTGCTGCCTAGAGATGCAGAAATAGCGGTTCTGATTTACCCTGCCGGGTGACTAAAATTAACTAAAAGCGCTAACGACACCCATAACGGTTTGGTTTGGTAAGCCGTCAGGGCCAACGGCGAACTATAGATAATTTTGGCGAACTCTTGTTTTCTCTTCTTCGATATTCCGTGCGCATTTAGGGCCTCTTTCTAATGCAAGCCTACTTTCACGTCGGAAAGTGCTCTTCGGCCTGCTCGGCGTTTTGCCACGCAGACAATGGCAACTGCGCCGTCTAGGCAGCACTTGCGCTGGGGAGGTGGGTGGCAAGTGGGACTGACAGTACTCACCCAGGAAAGAGAAGGACATGCGGGTAAACCGTGAAAAACAAAGGAGGGCGGACCGCACTACTTGTCTCCACCGTAGGCAGGCTACTGGGTGGTTCAATATTGGACGAGTAGGAAGCCGCGGGCCAGGTTGATCATCGGTGGATGGGATCTGCGCGTCATGGAACAGAGCAAGGAAAGTCGGACAGAGCAAGGCAACAGACAAGCCAAAAGCCGCCATCATCCGACGAAGGGAGACAGCAGGGTCGTAAGAAGACAGTGGACGGCGAGGAGAGCAAGCGTAAAGGTGCAGCAATGGTGGCGAGAAAAGTAGAAAAACAGATTCACCAGTACAACAAAGGACGAGCGAGAGCCGCCAGCGTAGGGCGAATTGGTGGCGCCCCGAACCACTTGAACAGAAATCTTGCCAAAACGATCTAGCTCATCTGAGCCTTTTCGCGTGGCCCGCTGGACTCAGGTTGTAAGGCAGGAAGTGGCTTGCCCGCTAGGAAACGGAGGGCCGGAACGAGACCGGAAAGGAGGGTCGGCCCCCCGCTAGGCAACTAGCACGCTAAAAATAGCTGCGGAGACGGTCAGACCGGAGCCAAGACAAGATAAGGCAGCCGAAAAACAGGCAAAACCGCTACACTTTTGTGAGACATAGGAGAGCCAGAAGGCCGCTTGCCAGCAACCAGCTGGTCAAGATGTTGTTGGTGGGAAAACCGCCCAGTAATGGTGAAATACAAAAAAAATTGGACAATCGGACAATCGGACAATCGGACAATCGGACAATTGGACAATTGGACAAGCGGACAAGCGGAAAGTGACCATCAGTCAGGCACGACGAGCCATGCATGGCCACACGAACCAACGCCGGCTTGGATACGGGCGGAGATGGACAGGGCAAGGCGAAAATGGAAGCCTGGCGATGACAAGAGAGGGAGCGGCCAGAAAGCCACTAACGCATCAGCCAAACCGATTGCGCCCAAAAGCACCAATCAGACGAAAGTCACTAATCACTGTCGAGGCCGCTCGAACATCGTGCAAGAACTGACAATGGTTCGAGGAGAAGATGGACGGCCAGACCTTGACGAGGCGCAATACTGACGACACTCCCCTCCTAAAGGCTATCCGAAAATTGTTGCCCATAAAAACACAATGGGTCAGGAGAAGATGGAGGAATCTGACAGGCATAATAATAATGACACTCCCCTCCTACATCGAAAAGAATGAAAGTGGACGTCGTCATCAAGCGGATGAGCGTAAGGCGCCAGTGAGGAAGTGGACGAACCGACGACGAAGGCGCCTCTCGGTATGACTGGGAACATGATCGTACGAGCAGAAGTTGACCGATGGTGCCACACTGGAGGCTAAGAAAGCTTAACGCCACCGACGTGCGGAAAAGAAACGAAAGGGACGTATGGGAGTAT
>NW_017387433.1:0-10379 GCF_001636725.1 Cordyceps fumosorosea ARSEF 2679
GTGCTACTGGTGTATTTATAAATAATACTATAGTTTGAATTAAATCCTACTAATCTTTGAACTGGCTCGCAGTCTGTGCGGAGGTCACCGGTCAACTTTTTTCTTCTAGCGTGCGCTATTAGGAAAAAGGAGTATAACTAAATACAAAGTTTTATTGAATATAAACCAATTGAATTTAGAACAGGTAGAAGTCTGGCAGCGCTGTACTGTCTGGGCGTGGATCGCCTTCCTCATCCAGCCCCTCCTCCGTACTGATGTCTTCTTCGAAACCGTAGACTAGTCGTGGCTCGCCTCCCTTGGTCTTCACCGGTACATCCAACCCCTCCTCTGGGGGCAAGCTTTCAAGATTCCTAGTAGTGATGTATTCTAAGTCCACACCCTCTGAAATCAGACTCTGACGGGAATGCCCGGGGTGAGGTGAATTTCCGTCCCTTGGAGCTTGACCCGCCTTCTTGGCCAACGCTTTGGACCTGCGCTCGCACACCAGCCCCGCGATCTGAAACAGATATATGAGCAGGAAGCCAATCGTTGAATGAGACAAGTACTGTGACTGTTGCAGTCCAGGTGCCTGTTCAGCAGGTATAGCAGCGGCCGCAGCCCCGGCCCCAAGACCTAGCAGAACGGGTATCATGCAATACATCCAATGTCGTCGATAGCGTGCATTGGCTGGTGCCGCATCGTTCGTGCTACAAGCGCCTGTAATCACCAAGACTCCGCATAAGTAGGAGATGAATATCCAAAGCCACTGCCTCTTCGTAGTATAGTAGCACCAAAGCCCTGTACCCAGAATGGCGGCAGTGGGTAGGCCTACACATCCTGTCCCGAATAGGAGCATCCAGACACCCTGGAACGGACATATATAAAGCGACAAATATATCTAAAGCCATGATTAGTATTTGTCTAACTCAAATGCTTAGCAACTCGCACAATTTCCGCTCCAAGGCAAAGCCCATTAAAACCTTCCCAGGCGTAGAATAACGCCCGTGTAGGCGTATGTGTTCTCGGTATTCGACGAGTGATGAAAAATGCTGTAATGAATGTAGCCGAGACAAGGAGGTAAATGACAGAGGCGGCTTTCAGCAGGCAGCGCCTAACATTCGAAAACAACCGAGGATAGAAATGCGCGGAAACGAGGGTAAGAGCGAGGTATCCCTCTCCAAGGCCAAGCACAGCAAAAGCCGAGCCCAAGCTGACCGGCTCTACTGCATAGAGAGACTGCATTGAAAGAGCGGTGGGCTTTTTCATTTAGTTTCTTTAGACTACATGGCACGTTTATAAATAAATATTCGAACATCCGTTCAATTATACAGCGTCCCTATCCACTAACCAGTTCAGAAACTATTCCTTAATACTTAGCCACAAGGAAAGCCTTATCGACTTAGAGAACTAATGAGAAAACGATTGCTTAACCGGCTAGAATGCTGTCCGTCATTTACTCTGTAATTTTTGTTTGTCTCTAAACATGAGTGCATATTTGTGATACACCCATGTGGATACGACTAAGCCGTGGCTGTGTGTGGGCCATAACAACCAATGAGGCTAGGTGACGCATCCTACCAATCGCAACCCCGCCCTGGAAAGGTAACCACAGTTGGACCTTATGCACACACAAAATGAGGTATCTTTTCCAGGGCCACTTCTTGTACTTTGGACATCATCAATTAATTACGTGTTGCCTGTTGCACCTGTGCAGTCCGGCCACTTAGAGACTGAGCCTCTGAGCGTTCAGCTAATTTATCGTAAGCTCAGAGATCCACTCTTGTGGGTCCGTGCAGCTTCGGAGAGTAAACTACCTGCAGTAGTGGGTGCTGATCACCTTCCCTATTCATCCATTTTTGCACACTTGTACAAAAATGGATGAATAGGGAAGTGATCTGCGGAAGGAACAGCGCTAGTCAGCTAATCATGTGCTACTCGGGGCCGCTGTCTCCCTACAACAGCGCCGCCGATATTGCCCTCTTTTTCCACCTCACAATCGCCAGTAAAGTCTCGCAGGATGGCCCAAAATATTGCTCAATTTGCTTCTCTTGATATAGACGACCTACAAAGATTCTTTCAAGAATTATGGCCCCAGTTCGCCGCCAGCACAAGAACGACGTTGCTAGCCGAACTTCGCCCATACCTCAGTCGTTGCGCTGCACTCCTCACCAAACTTGAGCCACAACTCTTTTCGACTAGGACGACACAGAAACAACAGAGTTCAGACTCGCTTCTTCGCCCACCATGTTCCGTTCCATCTTCTCTCTCCGTACATCGAGAAGAATTGACGCCTGCTTTCCAGTCTTCCTCGGTTCCAACTTCAGCACAGGTTACTACGGCGGCTCCGGCTTCCGAGTGTACAACATCATCAGCAACTTCCCTGTTACCGCTTCCACCAACGCTTCAACAAATTTCAACAGTTGAACCAGCATCGAGTGTTACATACTTCTTGCCTGGTTTACCGAGTGATGTGGAAAAAGTAATCTGTGCAACAACAGCCGAGAGCTTTTTCCACCGCAAGGGCACTGTCAGTGCAGAGTGTAACGGGCAAGCCGCTTGAGCGGCGGCTGTGCCGCCGAGCTTCTAGAACCTTCCATTGATCGAAGCTATAGAAGTGCTGTTATGCTCTCATAAAGTTGATTCACTTTCTTTCCTCTTCATCTTGATAGAAAACAGCATAGGAACTAGATAGTTGAATCAACTTACTAGCGGCCTTTCACAACTTCTTGCATCAAGGTGTTATGATGATAGTTTGCGGGAAGCAACGAGAACGGCTCTGGTAGCGATAGCTGCTCTGTGGGCAAGCATCTCTCCGTGCTCTTCTGAATAGCCAGGTCGGCCATATCACAAAGACGAGGATGGCCTAGAATATCTGCGGCCGACAACTTCAGATCCATGTCCATAGCCCGTGCCGACAGAACCATGGCACTAATCGAGTCACCACCAAGCTGGAAAAAGTCGTCGTTCATCCCAATGTCGCCGCGATCCCGACCAAGCACATCTGCAACCAGCTGGTGTATTTTACTTTCTGACGTATTGGAAGGGGGCCTCATTCTAGATGAACAGAAGCCACGGTAGATGTTGAGCTCCCGTCGCAAAAGTGAGCACGCCTTGTCCTTGATAAGACGCCGGTCTACTTTGCCGGTAGGACCGAGGGGGAATTGCTTGAGGGGAACAAATAACGAAGGGATCATGAAAGGAGGTAGGCTCTTCCGTAGCGCCACTTCCGCGATCGATGCCCGAGATTGAAACTCTTCATCTGGGACGGCGAACATGGCAGACGTGGACAGCGTGCCTTGGTTGTTACTGGAGCGTTTCCCTGCAACATTGCTGGCATCCCAGATAAAAGCAGCAAGTAACCTCTGACTGTCTGAGTTCTCGGGGGCAATGATTTCCACAATGGCATCCGTTGTGGCAGGAAAATGCCGCGCAACTTGATGTTCAATCTCCGCAAGCTCCATTCTCTGCCCGCGAAGTTTGACCTGCCTGTCCTTCCGACCAACAAACTCTAGCGATCCGTCGCCGTCTGGACTGTACCGCATCAAGTCTCCAGTTCTGTATAGCCTGCCTGGTGACTCACTTCGTGGCATGGCACGCAACCACTTTGGCGGCGGAATGAAAGGCGAGCCGCCCAGATCCTCTCCCATGTACCCGCGGCCGACAATCGGGCCCTCAATCACCAACTCGCCAACCGCCCCAATGGCAACCAGCTTCTCTGGGTTGGCAGGCTCTACCAGCCAGCATGCGGAAGAAGCTGCCGATCCGATATTCACCGGATTGGCACCCGGTTGAGTCTTGGGCTGCACAGTGCAGTAGACCGTCCCCTCAGCAGGACCATATACGTAGACGAGCCGCACGGCGCCTGACCAAACCGTAAAGTCTATTCCCTTTGCAGACTCGCCACCAATCACCAAGGTGTTGAGATCTGGTACAGCGGAGGGTGTTAGAGTTCGGGCGACCGAAGGTGTCAGAAAAGTCCAGTTTGCTCTACGATCTCGTATGGCTTTGGCTAGGTTGTCCCGGCTGTCCGCTTCATTCGGGACGCATACGCAGCCGCCAAGGGCCAGTCCAAACACATAATCGGCAGCGGTGACGTCGAATGCATGGGATGCAAACTGAAAAATACGTGACTGGCGACCCAGATGGAAGTGCAGTCCAAGCGCGGTAACTTGGGTGGCGAAGGCTGAATGCTCGATAACGACGCCTTTCGGCGTTCCCGTTGACCCCGAGGTATACAGCGCACATAGGGCATTACTAGGGAGTGCTTGGATGGGATGATGCACTTGAGTAGTTAGCGAGGCTTGGTTTTCTCGACTGCTGTTCTCATCGACCTGGACGACGTGTTGACAGCCGAGCTTCGCCGCCAACGCAGCCATATCCTTGGAACATAGCAACACTGATGCTTGCGCATTCTTGCAAATCCACGCCAGCCGTTCGGTTGGGTGTGAAGGGTCCAACAGTATGAACGCGCTACCGGCTTTGGCGACTGCCAAGATGGCAACAGCGACCCATTTCGACTTTTCAAAGCAAAGAGGAACCATCATGTCTGGACCCAGTCGTTTCTCTCTAAGAACGGCTGAAAACAGTGACGACTGATCGTCGAGCTGCTTGTAGGTAAACTGACCATCCCATGCGTCAATCGCGCTAGCTTCTGGCTGCGCTACGCAATGGTCGTGAATCATGTCATGGATGCACCTCGGAACGGCTGGAGGCGCTGAAGAGTTCCAGCACTCGATTTGCTGCAAGTCATCTGTGCTGATACTGTCCATGTCGCCCACCAATTTATCCGGCGACAGTACTGTCTGCTTCAAGACATTGCCAAAAACTTGTAGAATCCGTCTCATTTGGGCCTTGGGCACCACCGTGGCATCGTAAACAGCCTCGAAACGGACGCATCTATCGGCGCCGGGGGTTGACAGAATCGTCAATGCGTATGTATTCCACATTGGCTGGGGCGTAAAAGCACCAGTATCACCGAAGATGCCAGATTTTTCGGCTGATGATTGACGCTGTTGAATGACGAGGAGGCTTTGGAACTTGCACGCCTTGGCCGCGTCGTCTCCAAGGCGACTGATGTTCTGTACCCCAAACTGTTCAAATTGTATCATCTCTATGATACGTTTCTGCAGCGTCTCCAGCTCCTCGTGAATTGATGAAGAGGACCTCAACTGAACCCTCAAGGGAAATGTTGCAATCGTGGGACCAGCAATCTTGTCAATCCCCGGCACGGGCGCTGCCCTGCCAGAAACCGTCAAGCCAAACACTACATCATTCACGCTGGTGTAAGCCATTAGAGTCATTGCCCACGCTAGCTGTATGCGCGTGGTGAGTGTTATATTTGCTGCCGTTGCAACACTTGGAGGGAGGCATATATGCTGGCTTTCGGATTCCGTGGTATTTGGGGAATGTGTGGGCGTTGGCAGAGCTGGAAACTGTTCGGCGCGTATCCCAGCAAACTCACTTCTCCAATGATCGGATGAATTTTTATTAGATTGGAGTACATATTTGACAAACTCCCTAAATGTTTGAAGGACTGGAACGTGGCCATGATACGTGTCGCTCACTTGGGTCTTCAGGATAGCCGCTGACCAGGCATCGTATATGCAGTGATGCATGGTAACGACGCAAAAGTTTGGCTCTCCGCTGGCGTTGGATATGATCGCCATTCGTACGAGCGGCGTACCCAGATTTACCGGCTTTGCCTCGTCGTCCGCCAGATATTTGGTCAAGTCATAGGCCATGTCAACAACCGCCTCGTCGCGAACCACGACTTGATACGTTGGGCCGTCACCAACAGATCGTATGACACGGGTTCTCAAGGCGGGGTTCGCGTCCAAGGTGGCTTTCCAAGCTGCTTCGAGCTTTCGAAAGCTAACGCCCTCTCTAAGCTTGTAGACACGTCGTGACACATACGAGCCTGGCCGTAGGGAGTTGAGAGCGACAAGGCCCTGTTGCATTGGTGTAGTTGGATAGATGTCCTCAATCTGAGTCGCCGGTAAAGCGTACTCCTTAGCTGCTGTTGCGAGAACAGCTTGCTTTTGGCTCTCTGTAATCAATTCAAACGCCGAGCATGTGTAACTCTGTTGCGTGTTTCCCTCCGTGGAGCCAATCAGCTTTGCCTGACTTGACAGTACTGGATTCGCAAAAATGTCCCCAAAGGTCAGACTAAGACCGAGGCCATGCGCGGCTGAGGCCAGCCTCATCGCCGCCAGCGAGTCGCCTCCCCGTCGGAAAAAGTCCTCGAATCTTCCGATGCTCGATTCAGCAGTGTTTAGCACCTGCGACCAGAGCGAACGGAGCTGCAGTTCTTGGGGTGTGCACGGGGCCTCGTGGCTGGCAACGGATCCCAGACATGCAGCTTCCTCCGAAGCCGTCATCTGGAAGAGAATTTCGCGCAGCTTTCTGCGATCAGTTTTGCCGGAGAGATTGAGTGGTATATGGGACACTATGACGACGACGGTTGGAATCATGTACCGGGGAACGACGCTGGCCAAACGAGTCCGAAATATCTGCAGGTAGACAGTGGCTCGGTCCAAGGGGCCGAGGAGAACAGTACCTCCCGTATCAAGTGACGTAGGGTTCATTCCGAGAAACGCTGTCAACTTGACATCCTCAGATATTGACGTGCGGCACACGTCCATAATCACATCGCAGACTTCCGTGTCTGAAATGTCTATCAGACAGCGCTGAACCTGCTGGAGCACGTCGTCCAGGTCAAGCCGCTGTCCGTATAGCTTGACTGAGTTGTCTTTTCGGCCAAGGTATCGGACGGATCCATCGTCAGCAAATTGTGCCAAGTCTCCTGTTTTGTAGAGCTCCCCATCGTATCCAGGCTGTAGTTTTCGCAGCCAGGCTACATCGTGAAGAAATGCAAGCGCGGTTCTCTCAGCATCAAGGTATCCGCGAGCCAGCACGGGACCTTGAATAACTAACTCACCAACAGCTCCCACAGGCACCAGCTTGTTATGGTCGCCGGTGTCGACGAGCCAGATGGATCTCCCGACTCTGTGGCCAACGTTCTTTCGGTCAGACGCGACCGTCGGGCTCCTCCTCACGCAGCAGAGGCTGACACTCTCAGCCTGACCATACGCGAACAAGAGATTCACTTTACCCTCCCATGTTGCAAGACCTTTGAGCGACATGGGCTCACTAGTCAGGAGCAGCGTCTTGAGCTCGGGGGTCATGCCTGGATCGAGGAGGGCTGCCACAGACGGGGTAAGGTTGGCCCAATTGACTTGGTACTCGGCAATGAATGTCTCGAGGTGGTTGAGCCGCTGCAGCTCAGACGGCATACAGACACACCCTCCGAACATGAGTGTGAGAAGAATGTCCCGGTGAGCTATAAGGAAGGCGAAGCTCGAAAACTGGAGCACACGAGACTGGGCATCCAAGCAGAGTGATTGTCTCAGCAGTGTACCCCAGCTGACAAACGCCGCATGCTCGACTATGATCCCCTTTGGCTTGCCGGTGGATCCGGAAGAGAATACAACGTATAGTGCACTGCGAGGTATACCGAGCTTTACTCAGCCTTATGTCAAAATGTCGACAATCTTTGGTTGAACGTCATAGAGCAACGACTCCGTTATCTTGGACTCTATGGTCTCCAGCTACGGCTCATTCAGCGCGGGCACGGCAATAGGTTTTCTATCTCGCCACTTGCGGCGAAGAAGAGCATCATCGACGTGGCAGTACGCTTCAACCCCGATGTTTCCAAAGAGAGGATCCGTCTCAATATAACAAATTATTTAGATCGGGGCAAGAAATACTGGAACTTGAAGGATAAATTCTCAGTCGGACTCGTCGTTAGTCTTGCCCCGGATCACATCAGTCAGTGAGTGCGTTGACCCATTACTTGTTAACTGTCAACTGACAGTCTAGCTACGAACGGCGATTGTCAAAGTTCGAGCATGAACAATTCATTTCGGAACTCAGAAGGGGAGGCGCGAATAATGTTGTTCAAGCACTCGAGACAGCAGCTCGGCAACTTCTAGATTGCATCGATCGCCAATACTGGGTATGGTTTAATCGTGGTCTTAACATTACTGAGACCAGTAGAGAAATGGGAAGCCATCATTACCAATCAAGTCAAAGACGCCAACCGCATACGGCCGAAGTCAATGAAGGTGACAGGAACAATACGACTCGCACAACACTGGAGTCCCTTCTTCCTTCACCAAATCACTACTTGAACGTGCTCGCATACACTGCTTTGTCAGGAGAAGCGGCGCAGAGCTATCAGCCCCTTCATCCGAATGCGCCAGAGTCGCATGTTGTGCCGAACCTAGCACTTACGACGAATCCCATTCTTAATGATACCTCTAGAGGGCCTTTCGGCAACGATCTAGATGTCGATGTCAACGCGCAAACCATGAATGGTACATCTTATTACCCAGAACCACTCCCTGTCGGCTGCAACAATGCCTCAGGGCCTTTTGGCGACGACCTGGACGTCGACGTCAACGCGCACACCATGAACGGTACATGTTATTACCCAGAACCACTCCCTGTCGGCTGCAACAATGGCTCAGGGTCTTTCGGCAGCGACCTGGACGTCGACGTCAACGCGCAAATCATGAACGGTACATTTCATTGTCCAGGCACACTCTCCATCGGCACCAACACCTTGAACTCCTTCGGTGCCGATTCAAATATCAGGGTAAATGCGCATAGCGTGCACGATGCTGTATATCATCCGAACACCGCTTCTCTGACACCAATATCGATTCCGTTTCCTTTGGAGACAAGAACAAACTAAATCAGGTTTCTATTGTGATTCGAGTATCCAGAACAAATATAATATACATCCATCGCCAACTTGTATAGAAATCTTTCGTTTAATGACACTGGTCGCAAGCAAATGGAGTCGGAGCAAAGCCTTTTGTGCGTCTTGCACGTTGTAATTGTCACCATCGGCCTTGATTAAGATAAGGTCGCCTTGAGCGAAATTATATTTGTGTCCCTCCGAGTCGCCGGTAATCCGTAGCATGTAAACAGTTCCCTGCTTATCCTATACACTCTTAGTATAAAGAACTGTTAAGAGTTGACTCATCTGGCATACCAGTTTAGGGAGTAGATGTTTGGCTAAAGGATGATATTCATCCATATTGCCTTTCGTCGGCGCGCGCTTCCAGTTGGTCGGGTTATTTTCGACATAGTCTAATAACTCCCTTAACTGCTGCTGGACCTCGGCGCTAAGGAAGCCCGTCTCAAGCGACGAGCTCATCACGATAGAAACTTTAAGGCGATTTACTCTCGCCAATTCTGGCTTATGTCTTGAGTATAATATAATACTGAGTGTAAACTGCGAAATTCTTTAACCGTCGCGGGGTAGTGAGGGGCAGAAATTCGGGGAAATGAAGCCTCCACGTGATATGACACGTGCCCCTCATCCGCTAGAGGCCGGGTTAAAGCGGAGCATGCACCAGTACAGTACTTCTGTTCACTCCATCTTGGATGAACGGGCTGATCATCTTGTGACTATTTTGACCCGCCCGCGAAGAGATGATGGCTCTGTCGCGCCATGTCATAATGCGGACACTATGAATCTGCTGTTAAACCTAACAAAAAGCTTTAGGCCGCACCGACTGTGTCTCCAGCCTAGGTTCCTCTGCCTTGTCCCGAGCCTCTACATGCGCCAAGCGTTGCCTAGCACCCCACGCTGCGTCATCACAAAGAGCGAAACCGTCGGCACTTGATAAAGCAGCACCGCCACCTTCCAAATTGTCCTCGCCCTCCCTCATCTACTCTCCACGTCAAATCATGAGCGGCCTCGCCAGAACCAAAATCTTGTCCTACCTCCTAGTAACGATCGTCAGATAGGTCCAGGTAATCCGAGTCTCTACCTGTAACCCAAAATTCCTCATTCTCCATATTCCTGACAATAAATCGAGACGAATCTTCATCTATATCGCTATCAGCCACAAATGGACTTCGTTTCCTCTTCCTGATTAGCAACGGCGCGTATGGGCTGGCTCTCAAGATACTGCCATAGTATTGGTCCATACTGCCATGTACTTCCATAGCGTGGCGTATCCAGGTATTCCTATCCCGGATCTGCGCCACTCGTTCATTTTGGCGGCATGCGGTACACTCAAATGGATATTGAGATTCTTTTTCGTGGGCCTTAGAAAAGTGTAGGCTGAACCCTCGGACAGAATGCTCTGTCGAGCAGATAAGGCAAAACGCAGGCTTTTCCGAAAAGTAAGGATCAGGAGCGAATTGTTTGCCGTGTTGTTGCTCCACGTGTGCTGCCCATGCAATGGTTCCTGCAGGGACAAGGACATGATGCCCAGTTTTCCGGCATGCGGGACACTCAAATGACTCTTCGAGTGGGTGCGAACGTTGAACGTGCCTTGAGAGTGTTGCTCTTGTTGCGAAAGATTGGTCGCAAATTAAACACA
>NW_017387434.1:0-10224 GCF_001636725.1 Cordyceps fumosorosea ARSEF 2679
TTGAATGGATAAAGAACTTACGATGAAGTTTTCGAATATTTATACTTAGCGTGAAATTAGTGTTTGTTAGAATTAGCCCAAAGCTCGCCTAAAAAAAGCATGAATGTGTAGTCACGTTCCTATCGTGGCTAGGTATACCTCTACGGTAACGGATCTCTTGTTTTAACGGAGTAGTTGCTTAAGCGGCCACTTGTTCAACTGGCAGCGATATTTTAGCTAACAGCTTGTTTTAATGGACTAGTTGCTTGAGGAGCGGACCACTTGGTTAAGCTAACCACTTGTTTAAGCTAACCACTTGTTTTAACGGACTAGCTGCTTGAAGGCTTGGTTTTAACTGAGCCGCTGAGCACATATTTTAATAGGACATTTGTTTTAACAGGGCATTTGTTTTAATAGGACATTTGTTTTAACAGGGCATTTGTTTTAACAGGGCATTTGTTTTAACAGGGCATTTGTTTTAACAGGGCATTTGTTTTAACAGGGCATTTGTTTTAACAGGGCATTTGTTTTAACAGGGCATTTGTTTTAACAGGGCATTTGTTTTAACAGGGCATTTGTTTTAACAGGGCATTTGTTTTAACAGGGCATTTGTTTTAACAGGGCATTTGTTTTAACAGGGCATTTGTTTTAACAGGGCATTTGTTTTAACAGGGCATTTGTTTTAACAGGGCATTTGTTTTAACAGGGCATTTGTTTTAACAGGGCATTTGTTTTAACAGGGCATTTGTTTTAACAGGGCATTTGTTTTAACAGGGCATTTGTTTTAACAGGGCATTTGTTTTAACAGGGCATTTGTTTTAACAGGGCATTTGTTTTAACAGGGCATTTGTTTTAACAGGGCATTTGTTTTAACAGGGCATTTGTTTTAACAGGGCATTTGTTTTAACAGGGCATTTGTTTTAACAGGGCATTTGTTTTAACAGGGCATTTGTTTTAACAGGGCATTTGTTTTAACAGGGCATTTGTTTTAATAGGGCATTTGTTCTAACAGGGCATTTGTTCTAACAGGGCATTTATTTTAATAGGACATTTGTTTTAACAGGGCTTTTGTTTTAACAGGGCGTTCGTTTTAATAGGGTGCTTTTTTAACAGGGCACTTCTTTTAACAAGGCACTTGCTTTAACGGAACATCTACTTCGGCCTTGCATATTCTCGCTCAGATTGGTTTACAGGCTGGCTCTGTGGGTGGCCGCCTAAGTTACTACTTTCCACGCTGCCTTTCCATGATGCCTTTCCACGCTGCCTTTCCCTTCCACGCTGCCTTTCCACGCTGCCTCTCCACGCTGCCTTTCCACGCTGCCTTTCCACGCTGCCTTTCCCTTCCACGCTGCCTTTCCGTGATGCCTTTCCTCGCTGCCTTTCCATGTTGTTCCTGGCTGTTTTGCCCGCTGTTGTCCTCGCTGACATTTTACACCTGCAATTGAGACCGGCATCAATGTCGACAGACAAGCAAACCACCTTTGTAATTGCAACGTAGCTGTAATGTATTATGTTTTTGCTCATGGTAGTTAAATAAAAGCTTCGAGGCTAAGGAATTCGGACATGTGCCGTGACGCGCCAATCACTTACAGAGCTCACAATGGAGCCAGGAAACTAAAGCAGGTCAACACTTTATGCACTTACTTACCATACTTGCTTGTCACGGCGACCACTAAGCAGGAAACCAGGGAGTAGACCACTAAGTTCATGAAAATAGTATGGACCCTGGGTGCGTATAAGACAACAGGGGGTGGCCGCTAGTTACGCAGAAGACAACAGCGGGTAGACCGCTGGACCGATAGGTGCGCAGAAGACAACGGGGTTCGCTCCTCACCCTTTTTACTGCTCGATTTCTCCAAAACCGCGGAATCTTTTACGTAAGCGCATTATAAATTTAAAGAGTAATTTCTAGCTAATTCTCTATAGATAATCCCCTTTGAAAGCAGATAAAACAACATTTCGAAAGTTGGTTTTGAATGCTTTGGATGCTGCGCCTAATCGGCTAAAGAAAGTTTGCGCCGAACTTTCTAGCATTGCCGAACGCGAAGCTGCTAGCAGCACGCCATCTGATCACATCATAAGGGGCAGACTGAGGGATTGTGTTAGGGAATGTCTTTTAGGACCCGAAAGAGGTTGACTTTAAGAGCTTCGGCACTCCAAGACACATCTGCCTTGGCTCTCACTCTTTCTTTCATGTCACGCTTGGGCAGTACATTCATTCTAGTTCCGCATTAAAATAAAACTAGTGCCAAGTGATTTATTTTAGCGTCTACAATAACATGCGTAAGTCGAACTCCCAGTACGGTGCAACATTCTATGGAACAGAAGAGTTCTTTCAAAATGTATTATCTTTCCCAAGTTTGTGAAGGAACCGGCCGGTATGTCTCTGCAGTCCATGCTTAACCCCGCAACTGCGGAGCCGTCGACAACGTCGGCGCAAGATCAATTCACAGCAACAGAACAGCCCAAGACTTCTTTTGGGCTCTCCCGCAGAGAAACAGTGTTTGGTGCACAACCTTTTGGTGCACCAACAACCTTCAATGCAGCACCAACACCCTTCGGTGCAGGGGCACCAGCTTTCAGGGCACCAGCACTTTTCGGCGCGCAATCAAACCAGGCACCAATGACAGCACAGCCTAGTGCTTCCGTTAAGCTTTTTGGTAACAGAAAAGATCAAGCGTCAAAGGCAATTTGTGGCGAAAGCCTGCCCGGTGATGGTGTTGCCCCTTTTGGGGGGCTCAGTCAGAGTACCCAGCCTATCAGTAGAAGACTGGAAAGCAACGAACAAACTGGCGGGACAAAGGCCCATGACTTTATCCGAGGCGATGTGACTAGATACTTCCTGGACTTGGGAAGTGACATTGGCCAATTGGATGCTCCTACTTTACAAGACAGCAATCCCGGAGGGTGGTATTTACAGTGTGCAGCGAATGGCTACGGCTGTCAACGCTTTGGAAAGCGTAATAGCTGGCCAAGAGCTTCTACCGGCAAAATTTGGCTATTTGCAACTGGTCAACTTTCTAGATGCCCTAGAAACCCATATCCAACTCCAAAAAGACAACGGGGAAGAACGTAGAAAAAAGTCCGCAGCCGCCATTGCGTTCGACCAATACCTCGCTCTTTCAGGCCTTAAGGGCAAGATAAATGGTCAGCGCGATTTGTCCCATAAACTAGAGATAGGCCACTGTTGGAAGGAACTTGCTAGTCAATCGAGTCTCTTATTGCTCGCTTTTTCTAATGCCGCCGAGGATTTCGTGTAAGTGCTGCCTTCTACAGTACCGATACATTCGAGCTAATATATTTTGCAGTAAGAGGGACAACACAAAACCTTTCACTCCGTGTCCTCTAAAGGATTTTACCAATGAATTCTACAAGATAATTCCGAAAAACCTCTTACATACGTGCATTCATGTCTCGGGGATGGCAGAAATGGCAGTCAGGATTGGGAAAGGCTGGGATATTCTACGCGTGAAAGAATTCCGATACTAAGTTTTAAAGCTTTTATATTTAGTTGAATAATGCTAGATGCTATTTCATTAATAGTCAACATTGTTATTCTGAAAAGAATATAGAAGACTAAGCCTAAAATGTTGTGAGAGTGCTCAACCTACAGCTGCATGGTAGCTTACAATGTGAAAACCTACCCCTGACACGGGAACATGCCAAATACAAGCCAAAGAAACAAATCGATATGTATCCTCAGGCCCATTGTCTTTCCTACTTTAACCAACACTTCGCCCTACGAATATACAGTCGCAAAGCTCATCGTTTTTCATCCAACAATAGAAAGTGGATGCCATCCAGCGGCAGCTCAGAAATGACAGCAGAGCTGTTCGATGGAGCCAGGTCACACTCGAGTTGAAGACGCGAGGTGGGGTTCGAGTATGTCATCCTAATCGTTCGTGGCTTTAGCGCTTTCGTTCGGGTCGCTTCTAGAAGAATGGAAGTCATATTTATCAATATGGCTTGGTATAACGTAAGAGGGAGAGCAGTCCTACTATGGTATTTAGGTTCATACTGCGAAAAATGCACAAGAGGAGAGGAAACTAATTGGGCATTAAGGCTACGATTGTTTGTCAACACAAATACCCACAATTTAATAGGCGGGGCTTCTGCCAAACTCGAACGTTAAGTTACTCTGTGTCCGCCCGTCACATGACATGACTAAGCGTTTATCGCTGGCAACACGCAACTGGCCTGTGGGTTACAGAGGCGATACTTTCAAACACATCTTCGACACTGAGAAACGCCCGCGTTAGTTTCATTAGCGTTCTTGCCAATCGTGTTCCTAATTCATGGTTGGTTAAAAAGAACCGCTGGAAAAGCTAGTGCAACAAGCCGAGCTACGTGCGGAAGCCTATGAGAGGCAGACTGGTGCAACAACGCAAAACGGTTGCCTTAACGATGGCCGAAAAGGAAGTCGAAGACCTAAGAAGACAACTTAAGGAAGCTAGGGCGCGAGAGGAAGAAGCAAAGGCGCGAGAGGAAGAAGCAAAGGCGCGAGAGGAAGAAGCAAAGGCGCGAGAGGACAACGAGCGACGCAAAAGCCAAAGGACGACGTTAGCGGAGTACTTGTACAACTGTCACTTCGACCTGTACCAAAAACTCAGGCTCGCTGGCCCATCGGAGAGCTCTACTGGCTTGGCGACATCGGTTGACGGTAAATACTATCCCAGGTGGCTTCGCCCTTGGCATGCCTTTACCGACAGCCAGCGACAAGAACACTTCGACGATATCATCCGCATATGCGGCGAGAGGCGACTTTTTCAACAACGGAGCACAACAAGAGATAACGGAATCAACTTCGAACGGAAAACCGCCGGTTATGAGAATGCCATCGACCACTTCGAAAAAACAGCAGTCGAAGACCCTACGTGGATGATTCTGGAACCCATTTGGGCTGACAGGGAGATGCGTCAAAAGTACCAAGTCACAAATCTAACGTTTATGAATGGCGTTCGCAATTTCAAAGACCTTGACGAGGATATTGGAGCTGAAATCAAAACGGGGAGGGGAAAGCAGCAACCTGATGGAGGTGGCATCCGAACAGGCATAGACGGGAACGAGAGCGCAGCTTTCATGTATGATTATAAGGCTGCGCACAAGTTCGCCGTCGAGGATCTCGAGGCCGCTCTTAGAAAGGAAACTCTGTTCATGGATGTCTACGAGTGGGCGCAGAATGACCAGTACAAAACAGACTCAACGCTTCGAAAGAAAGAGCGAGAAGCAGCGCGCATTGCCATGGCACTGATACAAGTCTTTAATTCTATGTTATGGCGTGGGGTTCCGTATGGTTATGTCGCCGCTGGAAAATCTTTGGTGGGTCTTTACTACGACCGAGCAGAGCCACTTGTTTTGCGCTGGCACCTCTGCGTGCCAGACAAAATGGTGATTCGACCAACAGCTGAGCTTCATGTCGAACAAGTGTCTCAGACTGCGGTTGCTCAGCTTGCCAGCTTTTGTCTGTTGAGCCTCCGCTCTCAGGCGCTTACGGGCCGTCCGCTCAAGGAGGCAATGAACCAGGCCGAGGGCATTCTGAAAAAATGGAAAAGGGAAGCTTACACGGACCCGGTTACTCCGCAGGAGTCAGATGACACAGATTCATCTTCATCTATGCCCTCGCGCGGCACAGATAAATCCTTTGCTTGTGATACATCCCCGGTGGCTCGACTTTGCGGTCGAAGGCATCGTGCAAGGATTCTACAGCGCCTCTCGAGTCGCGCGATGAGGACAAAGAAGGCGGAGCAGAGGGTTATCAACACCAGCACGGAGCAGGAGCCAGCGGCAACAAGGGAGAGAAGGACTCCTGTAGGAAGAGCAAAGACAAAGACACCGAAGGCTCTGCTCCGGCGCCCACGAAACAATACTGCACACAAGCCTGCCTTCTCGGCCTCAAGCTGGGTCGTGAACTAGACAGCAGGTGCCCCTAATGTGCTTTATCACGGTGTTTGCGGCAACACACGCCACCCGATCGACGCTCAGGAGTTGACTAAACTCATGAGCGAGCAGCTGCGTCACGACCCGTACGAGAGCTGTGATGCCCTCATCGGCCGGCGCAAATATGGCTCTAGTGGAGTGCTGTTCAAGTTAGAACTAGCACGCTTCGGCTACACTTTTGTCGGCAAGGGCACCGTGTCCGCACGTCCGAGGCGCCTGGAGCACGAGTGCAGTATCTATCAGCGACTTGAAAAGCTTCAGGGCGACGTGGTGCCTGTGCACCTGGGCATGGTCTCGTTCCGTCCTGGCTACCTCTTGCCTGGCGGTGCGTACATAATCCATATGATGTTGATGTCGTGGGCTGGGGTGGAGATGGATACGACGCGGTCAAATCTGGAATGGGAGGTGCAGCGATCCATACAAACGATCTATGAGAATGGTGTGGACCATCAAGACGAACGTGAGCCCAACCTGCTATGGAACGCTGAGCGATGCCGCGTGATGGTGATCGATTTCGATCAGGCAACCGTCCTACCACAACCTAAACACAAGCGATTGTCTAAACTTTCTAAGGCGGGGAGGAAACGAAAGGGAGATGGCTTGAACTATAACAGCACGAAGCGGGGTGTGCCGGGCGTGCCGAGACGTTCTGTACAATCTGTACAGTAGGCTTGGGCACGTGGTCAATTATATACTAGTCAGATAACCATGTGGTAGTTACTGCTAGTTACTCGCGGCCGTGCTCATAGATCAACCCAAGCTTGCGTGCCTCGTGTTAATTTAAATGGGGTCCCTACGTTGACTGGTGATACATTACTACTTTGACTTGACTACCTTTGTCTTGAGACTACTTTGACTATTTTTAAAGGGGTGACTTTTAGTTCTTCTTAAAATTGTTTACCTTGATGTAATAGTATTGTTCTAATGCTATCAGTAAATCAAGCGGTTCCTATCTGAATGATCTTAGTGCGCACTGACCCTAGCGCTGGCTGTCACGACAAAAGAGGTCGTCAGGCCGAGTCTCTTTCAGGATACAACCCGTGACAGTGTTACAAATGCAGAAGCTTGGTCGGAGGGGACAGCGGCCAGGGCCAGTGACGCAGATACAGGAAAGACGTCCCGACTGGGAGAGAGGGACGCCGTCACGTGACTGCTCGGAAAGATCAGCATGATCAGTGTGCTCGGTACTGAGCACAATTGAGCAGACAGAGCATCACGGAGCAATAGAGATTAGATGGATATAAGGAAGGGGATTTCCGGTAGATAGGCAGACTAGATTTCCACTAATCAATCTAAGCAATAGCTTTACTATTGGGAGTAATCTTCTAACGTGACTTACGCTACCATACTGCCCACTTGCACTCCTGTGCATTCGACCTAACTATTGTGGATTAAGGATAAGCCACCGTTACAGACAGTTTCATTCAGAGTGGGATATTCGTCATTTCGGCTATACCTATAGCTCGAACTGCTAGACTAGAAATATTCTCCAATGCCGCGTTTGTGACAGAAAAGTTCCTTCTGTTTCTTAATTAATTGAAGTACACTGGATGGGTGTGAAAAAACTGACACATATGTCTCGGCCTTGCCCGAGTAAGCGACTGCCAGGAGCATTGAGCCACCTATAATAAGTGACCACCGCCTACTGCGCCGAACATGGAGCCGTATGGCTTTTGCCGAAGAACGGCCCTCGAGCGCCTTGCTGAGTATCTCGTACTTGACTGTCTTATTACCGTAGCCACGACGACCGTCAATATGCCCGTTGCGTTTTTCGCGGAGTATAGTCATGTCAAGCGACGCCAAAAGTTTTTGTAGTTGTACGTAGGCAAGCCGGTGCTTCCAATAGACTAGGCTCTTGTCTGATATAATTTCATCCAAAACTTGAATTGCCTGATAAGCATCTGCAAGGCATGAATCTCGAGCCATTGATGTATCAATTTTTATGTTATCCCAGAAAGTGTGAATCTGACTTTTATCAGTCTGGTACAATAACCAGGGCTCGTCACATATCGTCCGCTTCAGGAAACACATCTCTTCGTTGGTGAGAGCCTCTCCATTGCAGAGAGCCTCCCCGTTAGGCAGAGTCTCGTCGTTGGGGAGAGCTTCTTCGTCGAGGATCTCCTCGTCCCAGTCAATCTCCTCGTCGGGGGGAGTTTCTTCGTTGGGGAGAGTCTCTTCGTCGGGGAGCTCCTCGCCCCAGTCAATCTCATCGTCGCAGAGAGCCTCTTCGTTGCGGAGACTTCTGCCTGAAGCGAGGAGTGTAGTGGGTATGTCCATAGGTGGCTGATGCTGCAATGCCAGAGCTAGGCAATCCATTAGCCATGCTATGATGGTACTGTACGTATATATAGTGCGGGCTGAATCAAAGATTCTGTGAAATGTTAATATTAATTTGTTTACTTTAGCAATTAAGACTGACAATGACGGTGAGGGTCAGCGCATTGCTAGGTAATCTTAGGCCATGCTAGCGTCAGTAGCGGATGACAGTCACCACCTATGGCTGCTGTGATAGCGTGGTTTTTCGGCTGCCTCTGTCGCGATCGTTGCAGTCTGCCCAGTGCTTTCCACGCTGACTTTCCACGCTGCCTGGCACCTAGCACTTCCCTCGCTGTTTTCCTGGAGACTGGCCCCCGTGTTCATCTGGCCCTCCTTCAGACTAGGGCCCGTGTTATTCTTAACACCTAGGCGCCCTCGTTGTCTTCTGCCTACCTGAAGACTGACCCCTGTGTTCTTCTTAGCACAGTGCCTGAAGATTGGCGACTGTGCTCCTCGTGCTTACCTGCAGACTAACATCCACGCCGCCTATCCACCTTTCCATCCACGTTGCCTGCGTACGTTGCACTTCCACGCTGCCTTTCCACGCTGCATTTCCACGCTGTTCCCAGCTATTTTGCTCACTGTTACTCTCGCTGTCTTTTCATGTTTGCATTTAAGATTGGCGTCAATTTCGACAGGTCAAGCATGTTTCATTTGTACATAGATACACACTTCTAACTCTCGACCCCGGATTGCCCTACTTCTCCCCATTTTCAAGCCCAATACTAACGTTGACGACCTCATTCGTCTTCAGCCACATTGTAAATCCAGCTGGAAGTTCCCGAAATCAATCTCCTCCGGGCCGCATAAGGTATTCTTTAACACAATCTCTCAGTCCACCCATTATGATGTGATTAGATGACGAATTGCTAGCAGCCGCGCGTTCGGCAATGCTGGAAAGCTCGCCGCAAATGTTCTTCAATTTATCGGGCACATCATCTAAAGCCATTAGAAACAACTTTCGAAATGAAGGATATTTCCTATGAGGAATTAGCTATACATAACGCGTTGAGTTTTTAATGCGCCTACGCAAAGGATTCCGCAGTTTTGGAGAAAGCAAGCAGTAGAAATGGTGAGGAGCGAACAGCGTCTTTCCAACGGCTGCCGAGGAGTCTGAGACGACGCAAATGGCTGGTAGTGGTGGGAATGCCTTGCGCGTTCCGGTAGAGCTCATACGCTAGCGCAGCATTGGTGCGGTGGCTTTCTGCCTGGATGAACCCACGCTTCTTATCACGTTCTATCCTGCTCCTCAGTGATTCCAGAAAATGGAATAGCTGTAAATATCCAAATCTAGGAGGAAGGTATGGCTCTTCCCTGCCGCTAATGACTCCATCGAGGGCACGAACCGCCGCGGCAAGCCCCTGGACTGTAAGCGGGCCGCAAGGCGCTATTTGCGTAATGCTCAACAGCGCCATCCAGGCAATGAACGTCGCCTCCCATGTCTGCGCAAAAAATCGTGTCGCGTCGAGTTGCACAAAATTCCTGCTGAGTTCAAGTGTCGCATGCAGGGGTATAATTCGCCTTCGCTTCGACTTGATAATTTTGGAATTGTGCCAAGCCTTCTGGGGTGTTGTTACAGCCAATGCGTCTATCACTTGGTTAGCCGTAATCCTTCATGATATATACTCAACTTTGAAAGGATAAAAGCTGCAGAAAAACAAGCTATCACGCGCCTTGTGACGCGACTTCGTTACGAATTGTATCGGGATAATCCGGAATCTCGATGTCCTCATTCTTATGGGAGCTGCCACTATGGACGTTCTCATCCAGAGGCACGGGGACACAATCAGTGGTGATGTCGTAGCTCTGTAGACTCAGCGCCGCCATGCGTTCGACTAATTCGGCGATGGTTACACAAGCCATTAGTGTGACTAAGTTTTTTTGTTTCCTTAGTTTCAAAAAGAACACAAAACAAGGAATACACTTGGAGATTTCCCATATATACTGAGAGTTACTTGTTTACTATAAGTCGTTCGTTTGAGCGTGTTAAAA
>NW_017387435.1:0-9952 GCF_001636725.1 Cordyceps fumosorosea ARSEF 2679
CTAAAGAAAAGTAGTCTAGTTAATCCTATAAGGACTATTAAGGGACTTTATACTAAACTTAGCCTTAAAGGAATAAACTAAAAAAGGATCTAACTCCTTAGATAAAGTAAAAAAAGCACCTATAGTCTTTTAAAGCTATTCTACTTCCTCTTATTCTATATACTCTAACTCCTTAATATTATTAATACTATATATAATAGTGTATATTATTTTCTTAAATTATAATTTCTTTTATTTTTAAAGATACTTAATCTTAATATCTATTATATAATATTTCTCTTTAATTATTTTAAGCTCTTCTTACTTAAAGTGTATATAGTAATTAACTATTTAGTAAAGCTAGGCTAGTAAAATACCCTATATATTATAGTAGGGTTAGTAATCTATTATACACTAAGTATAGTAAGAAGAATTAAAAGATAATAGTTAGTAAAAGTAATACTCTTCTTTTAGTAATAAGAATAGGGACCCTTTTCTATAGCCTAAGGATTAGAAAGAATAGAATATAATAAAGCCTTATACTATTTAGACTTTTAAGAATATAGTTTTAATCTCTACTTAATAATATAATTAGTAAATATAATAGACTATAATAATATAGGAGGGAAAACTACCTACTACCTAAGTAGCCTACTTTAATAGCCTTAAGGATAAAACTACTAAGGGAGGAGTATTATATTATAAATACTATAAGATATATAGGTAGGGCTAAGTAAGGTAAAGTAAAGGCTTATTACACTAGCTACTAAAAAGGATAGGAGGTTATATAATCTCCTTAGGATTAAAGACTTAAGAAGACTTAAGCTATTAATATTAATCTAGGAATAGGATCTAAGGGATTAAAGGTTAAGCCTTCTAATCTAGAGTTATAGTAGAGAGGTAGACGAGTACTTAAGGAGGAAGTATTCCTATAGTTAGGTAGTCTAGATCTCTACTAATTAATCTAAGTAATAGCTCTATTATTAAGAGATATCTCCTAATATAACTTATATTATAATAACTACTTATATACACTTATATATTTAAACTAACTCTCTACTAAGAAGTAGACTAACTATAGATTAGGATTAAGCTACTATTATATAATCTTTCTAATTATAGTAATTAATAAGTAATCTATTAATCACCTCTTAGGTTATATAACCTTATATCCTATTCTTAGGTACTAGTGTGTCTAACCTAGTCTAACTTACTTAGCCCCACCTATATATCCTATATATTTATAATAGTTAATAACTAAGAACCTATACTACTCTTATCTAAAGACTTTTTAGTAAGTATAGAAAATTTATATTCTATCCTTTAGCTATAAGTATACTACTTTTACTCTATAGTACTATTTAACTATTACCTCTTATAATTATAAGTAAATATAACTCTAATATAACTATTAAGTGTTTTTATTAACTTTCCTATAGTAAATATATAGTCTCTAGGTTTTACTTATAAATTAACAGCACTAAGGAGAGATTTATATAAATTATAAACACTCTCTAGAGAGAGTATATTATCTAGGAATACTGTTTAGGATATAGTGAAAGTCTAAAGTGGTTAATGGTTGTGCGATGGTATATTAAAAGGGGGCGCGGGAAAGTTAGTCAGTAGGGCGTGGGATTCTAAATCCGCGCCCGGGCGCGAATGTAGGGGCCGCCGCTCATACCTAACCGGTTAGCTAAACCGCGGGCGTGCGGCAAAATCCAGCCCCACTAACAAACCATTGACAGGCACATTGCGAAGAACCCCGTACACCCACGACAACCTCCAATTTCAGCGTGGCTACACACAAGCTGACCAATGCTCAGCTGGTTGACCTGACCAAAACCGGGGGCGGAAGAATTTTCTTTCCATCTGCTCCTGTACCTTTTAAGATAGCGTGGATAGCCACCTCTTTTACTTAAATATATAAGTATAATACCTTGCGACGAGGTAGAGGAGACCTACAAGTTTTAAGGGAAGCTGCTGAGTGTGACGAACGCCTATGCCGTCAGGCCACGGGGCAAAAGATCAGGGCATTGAAAGCAATTCTAGCAATCAATGTAGGCGTAATAGCGGTATATATAGCGCAGAGCAGGGCCGCAACCAGCGGTTGTTACACTGAGCTTACGGAAATCCTTCGCGCCACTGGCCAATCGCGCGACCCGCTTCAGGCCAATGAGCCCTGGCATCTTTGCAGGAATACTTTATTAATGTTTCCACACAGACAACACTCTGACCACTCTCCCTCTCGGCAAATCATTTTTCCTATGCCGACTTGAATCCGAAGACTAGCTGAGTGCCGTCGTTGCAAAAGTAGCATTAAGATAAAGAATTCGCCGTCTGCCAGAGAAACTCTCGCGCAGGCCATTCAGAGTACCCACAACCTCAGGCGTTATACGAGGTACAATATTGAAGTGTGACTATTTACTGCTCCGATTTACTCTCTTCTAAAGGAAAAAAAAAAGCAACCGAAATAGGGCATTGCCGTGCATTATGATAAAGGTGATAGTAAATATATCTGTGGCATGAGCTCTTTAATGTTGACCTACATTTTTTTATTAGATGGACTGTTCTATATGTGACAGAATTGCCAAGGTGGTGCGATCTACCGTGAACTTCACTCAAGTATCGCTTGGAAGTGGCAGGAATGCCTTAGATCTTTCGATGGGGTGTACTATCCACCAGAAGCTCATCGAATCAGCCCTACACTTGAATCTTCTTCCTCTCTCGGCCCAGCTTCAGCTTCTAGAAGACATCCGTGATATTCGAATTGTGAAAATTCCACACAACGGAGCAGCCATTCTCACAACGGATCTATCGTCGTCTGACAGACTGCCAAGGCGGGCGGCCCTTTATCCTTGTAAAACCGCAGATGACCGTGAAGATCTGGTAGGCGGCCGCATCATCAACCCAAAGTGGATTGACAGCGGTCTCCCTGCTTTATGGAAAGAGTCCTGTGCCCGGCTGCACAAAGAGTCATGCGGCAGCTTTTCGATACCGTCCCTATCCTCCATGACGCCGGTACTGCTGGTTGATGCTTACGAGCAGTGTATTGTCGACAACGCTAACAATTATTCCTATGTGGCACTAAGCTATGTCTGGGGTTCTAAGCAGGGCCTGTTGGCCACGAAGTCCAACATCTCTGTCCTCCAGCGGCCGCGTTCTCTGGCTGAACTTACTTTGGGGTGTTGTCTACCAAAGACGATCCGCGACGCGTTGGGAATAGTGAAGCTCCTAGGCGAGAGGTACCTTTGGGTCGACACACTTTGCATCATACAAGATGGAGGGTTGCAGAAACTTGATGAGTTGTCCAAAATGGGCGGCATCTACGCTAACTCGTCTGTCACTATCCTAGCAATTCAGGGCAATCATGCTGATAGTGGCTTACGAGGATTTCACGGCATATCAGAGCCTAGAAACCTACCGCAGGTCGTGCACTATCTGGAAGACAGGACTAAGATTCTCCAGTTCCCTGCAGAAGGCCCGCTTCACGACGTGGAGTGTCTCAACCCGAAATGGTCGACCAGAGCTTGGACATACCAGGAGAACATGTGCTCGCGAAAGAAACTTATATTTGATGGCGACTCACTCCGGTGGGAGTGCATGGAGAACGTGTGGCGTGAGCATATCGATGGTAATGTTCAACCAGACACTGCTTATAGCGGTGTCGATGCCTGCCGTTCCATGCTCCAGGCGTCCATTCCGGAGTTTTCCGAATTTCACATGATTTTAAATGAATACAACTGTCGAGAATTCAGCTACCCGGAAGACGCCATAGATGCTTTCAGTGGCATATCGCATTGTATCTCTGCAGCGGTTGGCGGTGAGTTGATTTCAGGCCTTCCTGCGGCATGCTTTGATGTATTCCTGCTGTGGAGCCCGCGAACGAGAGTGTCCCGCAGACAACCCAGAGATCCCACGCGCGCCGACTCGCTGCCGAGCTGGAGCTGGGTAGGTTGGTCTGGGGCAATTTCGATCAACATAGGCTCGGCAGCGCACTTTCTCAAAAAGAGTCCTTCGAAAATCTATCAAGCTGCAAACTCGCATATTCTGACCTCTCTTGTGGATTGGAAGCACCATGAGAGACCCGATGCACCTGGGGTCCCGATTAAGCCTTGTATATCGAGACAACGGGCGTTGTGGCTCAAGGGTGAGTTAAGTCTCACCTCTGAATGGAGCAAGCATGACATTTGTGAGAGTCCGGAGCTAGAGCGTGATCTAGAGAACCTTAACTATACACCTGCCACTTTTTTTAAGAATGCCAAGCATCCGGAATATGAGTTCCGTTACCCCATTCCTATTTCACAACCAGAGGCCAAGCCGGCGATTATTAACCCTTCGTTCATATCGTGTTGCACACGCCGAGCTTATATGTTCCCTGCAGAGAGAATATGTAAGTTTTATGGAAAGGCGCCGATATTCTCATTGCGAGATAAATATGGGCGGTGGGCCGGCGCCCTGGAGCCTTTATTGAGGTTTCCTGAATCTGCTGATCGGATGGATATGCAGGACGACGAATTGGTCGAAGTCGTCGAACTAGCCAGAGGGTGCTGTCCCGACACAACCGCGTCTAAAACTGGAATAGAGGAGCTTGAACACCCGGAAAAGCGTGGTGGAACTGAAGATGGCTGGTATCATTTCTATTGGGTCATGTGGATAGAATGGGAAGGAGAAATAGCCCATCGCAATGGAATTGGTCGTATCTGCTCAACTGTATGGGAAACGCAAAGTAAGGAACATATTAACTTGATGTTGGGATAGGACTCAGGCATCTTTGCAGAAACTGTTTATTAATTTTGTCACTGACCCCTCTGCCATCGCGGTAAATTGTTTTTATAAGGCCGTCATGAATCCGTAGACGAGTTGAGGGCCCTTAGTTGCAAAAGTAGCCTTCATAGACAAAATAACGTGTGTGTGTCACTATCCCTAATTCCGTTTTGGGGGATGGCGCACTGTCACGCAGGTTGACCGCCAGCGATCGTGCTAGGGGCTGTTGGAAACGCGGGAGTGTATTTAGATTAAGACAGGGTCTGGGTAGCAAATTATTAATCCAGACTCGATGATTCTCTTGCTTGTTATCAGAATTGTGTTAGGAGGGGGAGTTCGTTCTTTACCTACGCCCCTATCGCTATGGCCTATGCAATATGCTGCAACGAGGAGCAAAAGGCATATGCTAGGATGCTCCTCGTCTGCTACTTTGTATTGGCATTTGCAGCATTGTCCGGTTCAAATGTAGTTCCAGAATGGATGCACGTAATTTGCAATGGAAGCTATGCAGAGCTTCGCGAAAAGTAACCAAAGTAAGGCGTTCCTTGTGGAAGCCATGAAGACTTTGGCAGATGCTAACCATTTAAAAGAGCACAATATAGAGTAACGCCTGAGATGTCAAACACGGCACATATCCTCTGCGCACTCAGACGCATGCGAGGAAACAAACACAATCGTCGCACTGTTCTTAGCCTCAAAAACACCAGTCTGATGCGGTACGAAGCAGATATAAATTATCTGGTGAGCGAGCTGCTATCCTCACACTATACGTGTGGGAGTCTAGAGCTTGTCAGGCTATGTATGTCTCTGTTGGCGACACCATAGACATCCGGCGAAAGAAGAAGTTCAGAACAGGCTTATCGACCTCGGGACCGAGCAAGAATGGTTTCAGTCTCCTGACGCCAAGGATTATCTGTCACCAGTCGCAGTCAGCTAAGCGCCTGAAGATCTGCGGATAACCCGCCTGAATTTTCTACGGTGTGAACGGGTGGGTTGGTGCGGGATAACTGGTTAGGCTGAGGCCCCAATTTTGTCGAATTCTCGCATGGCCTCCGCGAGGACAAACTGACCGGATGGGTGCTTTGGATTTTTCATCGCTTGAATGGCGGCCTGGTTATCGGTAAATAAAGCACAGCGCCTGGGACGTGCGCCAGCTTGTGCGACCTCATCCATCTAGCATTTGCAGCGCTGGGACCAGCCCTCTTAGCTCTGCTGCGTACACGGTAGACCGCAACATAGTCAACCGCGATTGGATAATTCGCAAATGATTATCTGGTGAGCGCAGTATTCTTCTCCAGCAACGATTATGATGTCCAACTGGTCGCCAGTATCAAGCAGGCTATATGCAGGAGCAATTTAGTCAGCAGAAGTGTGGACAAGACTGTTCACGAATACGAGGTTCACTTGCTGGGCGCGCCGCTCTAACACTGAGGCTATTATTGACTCCTGCAGAGCCATGATAGATTCCGACACAGCGGAAGGCTTTATGCCGGTGGAGGAAGCTTGGGTGCGCTGCGGTTTGGGAACGGGCAAAAGCTCCGGGGAGATATCCTGAGCCGTATAGTCGCACTCAAATCGGGCAGCGGCTGGGTATTGCTTGAATCCATCGAGTGGTGAACTATTAGCGGCGGAGTCGGGATCTAACCAGTTTGCTTCATTGGCTTACTTACTCTTACTGCCCCAGCACGTAACTATAGAAGAGGCAGCCGAGTTTCTGTACCCCGAAGCGGGTAGCCCCACAGATTCGCCCAAGAATGCTAACAGTTCATCTACATAGCTTTCTTTTAGGACTTTTACCTCTATTTAAGTCTTTAAAAGAGAAATAAACTTTAATAAGATTCTTTTTAAAATTAGAATAGTTTTAGTTTACTATAGTTTATATAGTATAACCTTTAGCTCCTAAGGAGAGATTGTTTTAGGATTAAAGTAACTATATTCTTAAAAAGTCTAAACTAAAGAAGCTTCTTAATTATGTATTATTTCTATAAACATTTTATATTTAGAAAGTATAATATAAATAAATTATATTTTTCTTTTATATAATATATTAATTATAATAGTATTAGATTCTTTTTTTTAATTATATTTTATTAAGACTTTTATAGTTAGTTATTTAAAGAGTTTATATACTATAGACTCTTTAAGTTTATTTAAAGTAATTTAAATTAATATATTTTATACTCTTTTATTATTATTTTTTTTTAAATATAAAAACTATATTACTCTCTTTATAGTTATTCTTAAAGAGTTTAAAGACTTTAGTATCTTTATAATTAAAGATAGTTATAAAAGTTATTATTAGTAATAACTTTAAATATTAACTTCTAATAGCTTTTTATTCTAATAGTCCTACTAATAAGGTTATAATCTAAGTATTATTAAACTAAGTTTATAATTTTATTATTTTTTCTTTATTAAAATATTTAAATATTACTTTTATAAAATAAATAAAAAGTATTCTAAAAATAAAGACTATTAGAATTAAGTCTTTAGTTATATAAATATACTAAATAATAAAAGTATTAACTAAGTATATTTTTATTAAAACTAAATCTATTATAAAGACTTTATTATTTAAAAAGAAAGTAGAGACTACTCTTTAAAAGTTAATCCTAATATTATTCTTTTTTATTACTTTTTAATTTATAATATTATTTTTAGTACTAAAATTAACTAGTACTTCTATTAGACTATTCATTAGATTATTAAGTCTTATATAAATAAAAAATAAAGTTTATTAAAGTATTATTATTTTATCTTTATTAACTAAATAATTAATTCTAAATAGTTTATTATTAGAATCTAGTGATCCTAAGACTTATCCTTAGTAATTAAGACTTAGTTATAAGTTTTCTTAAATAGAGAGTATTATAAGAGCTTAGACTATAGTCTAACTAGACTAATAGCCTAGTGGCCTAAGGCATAGGGCTAATAAGGGGGGGACTCCCCCTTATATATAGTAGCTACTTTATTATAGTGTAAGGTACTTCACTCAGAGGACTCTAGTTATATAATAATCCCTTTTTATATTTTTATAAATATAGAATTATTACTACCTCCTTATAGAGAGCTAAGCAGTAGCTTACTATTATATAGGTGCTTATACACACCTAACACATATAATATAGGGGCTCTAATAGGTGCCCTAATAGGACCCTAATATATAGCCTCCTTATATCTTCCTCCATAAAAGATTTAATTTAACCTTATATTAACACCTACTTATAGTAGCTATAGGACTAGTCTTTAATATATAGTAAGTATAAAACACTATATATTTCTCCTACTCTAGTTTTATTTAGAGTTTATAGAAGACTAAGTAGATATTAATCTTTATATACTATTTTACTATTAAGAGAGTATAGAGTGTCTTCTTTATTAATAATAGAAAGTATTAATTATTTTTTAAAATAGTATTTAAGTGTTAGGGCCCTATTAGGGCACCTATTAGAGCCCCTACATTATATATATTAGGTGCGTATAAGCACCTATATAATAGTAAGCTGCCACTAAGCTCTCTATAAGGAGGCAGTAATAATTCTATATTTATAAAAATAGAAAAGGGATTATTATATAACTAGAGTCCTTTAAGCGAAGCACCTTATAGGATTATTACTACTACCTAGTATATAGGAAGCTAGACTACTTATAGTATAATAACTAAATAGATAACTTCTTCTCTATAACCTAATAGTGAATACACTATAAGTAGTGTATAAGTCCTATCTCCTATTTAATTAGACTTAATAGATAGCGTTAGAACTATAGCTATTAGTATAATATCTATAGAAGAGATATAAATTAATATCTAATATATAGTAGAAGAGTAGAAATAAGTGTAACTTATAGTGTACTATAAATAGGTAATAAAAGGTTAATACATTATAGTAACACTAGAATTAAAAACCCTCTTAAAAGAGTAACCTTATAAAAAATATATAGTAATAATAAAACTACCTAGTATAGTATTTAGTATAAAGTTATTCTAAGAATATATTAGTTTTATTATTATACTATAAATATACTTCTAGGTACACTTAGAAGACTATATAGAAGATATTAAGAAGGTTATATATACTATATAGTACTTATAAGGAGAAGCGTAGATATAATAGGCCTACTTCTTTATAGTGAACTTATATAGGAGTTATTAAGGGTTTACTTAGGAGAATTTTAATACTTAGTATAAGGAAGAGCTTAGTAACACTAATATAAGAGCGTAATAAGCCACCTATAAGATAATAAAGTATAAATAAGAGGGTAATAAGCTAGTAAGGAGGTATCTTTACTATATAGAAAACATAGTAATAAAGCTACTAGACCTATTACCTTTTACCTTTTATATTACCTTAGTACTAGAAGGCTTAAGTAGTTAAATTTAGATAGTAATAAGTAGTAGTAGCGCACTAAATATATAGAAATAGCTAGAGTCTTATATAAAGAATATAGAGAGAGTAGTAGGCGTACTTAATAGAAAGGAGATAGGATAATAATTATATCTTATATTAGTAATAGAAGAGTCTTAATAAGGTGGTTACTAACTCCTAATAGAGATATAGTAAGAATATAAAAAAATGTCTTAGGGTTATTTTAAATATAGGACTAAACACCTATAGTAAGATTATACTATACTAGACTATATAATCTATAAGGCCTTTAATTATATAATAAAGAAGCACTATAACTAACTAAAAGGAATAAGGGTGAGGTAGTTACTAGCTAGTAAAGATATAATAATATATTTAAATAATAGCCTAGTAAAGAGGTACTAATTAGAAGAAAAATAGGATAATATTTATTACTACTTTTATCCTAAATATAAATAATTAGTAAAGCTATAGTAAAATAGTAGTTAGTAAAAGGTAATAGTATTATTAAATAGTAGTAATAACCTAAATATAATAGATAAAAGTATAGTAAAGGGGGAGTAAGGCTATAGCCTACTTATAGTTACTTACTTAGAATACGCACTTATAAAGGAAAGGGTACTAATAAAAGAGGAAATTATAAAAATAATATAAATAATAGATAACTTAGGGTGTATAAAAATAATAAGAGTTCCCTTTATTATTACTAATTCCTTAGAGAAGATAATACTTAGAAGGTAATAGCTCCTAGAAGAGAATGTGTCTATATATAAAGGAATAGACTATTAGAACTTAATATTAGATAAATAATATATTAAAATTATATATATAGTATAAGGCGC
>NW_017387436.1:0-2846 GCF_001636725.1 Cordyceps fumosorosea ARSEF 2679
GAAGCTCGGCGGCACAGCCGCCGCTCAAGCGGCTTGCCCGTTACAACTGCTGATGATTGGGCGGTGTTGACTGAGATCCTGGCCTTCCTGGAGAAGTTCTACACTCTTACAAAGCGCGCGGAGGGGAGTAAATTGTCGTCCGATCGAGGTGTGTTGTCTGACTATATGACCACCCTCAATATTCTTTTAAAGCATGTCCGCGAGTACCGTGACGACTTCAACTTCCGAGCCGAAAATACAGATCTAACCTCCCCTGGCATCCGTCAACTCTGCGCGTGTATCGTCAATTGCTGGACGAAGCTTGATGAGTACTTTGCAATGGTCAATGATACGCCGGCCCATTACGCTGCTATTGTGACGAATCCTCAAATGAAGTGGAAGTACTTTGAGAGGCAGTGGAAGGACGCGCACCTGTGGAAGGATGCGACCGACCCCGAATCCTGGCTCCCGGGTGGCAAAAGGGCATTGCATTCGCTGTGGGAAGAGTATAAAAACCTCCCTGTGGCGGACGCATGCGCTGGTTCTAAGCGGGCCAGGACTCCGGATGAATTCGAACGTGAAACAGATATGACCCAGTGGGATGAGGAAGAAGTAGATGAGCTCGAAACCTGGCTTTCTATGAAGGTTTTTAAGCTTGATGATGGCGACACTCTTCCAGCTTATTGGCTACGGCAATCTAAACAGCCTGCGACGCAGCGGATAGCACAAATGGGTTTGGATATGGCCTCTATTCCTGCAATGTCCAGTGACTGTGAAAGGGTCTTTTCTCAGTGTAAACTTATGATTACCGGGCAAAGAAATCGCCTCAAGCCGGACATTATTGAGGCTACACAATGTCTGCGGATGTGGCTTATTATCGAGCAAAAGGCATTGGGGTCTTGGAAAGGGAGGGGTAATTGGAAAACCCCGCTTGAATTGTATAATATCTCGGAATAGCTTCATTTTTTGACCGGGTTTTTTTTTTTCTATGTGACTAAGCACGCCTGCCCCAGCCTGAAAAATATCCCAGCTTAGCCTAGCCTAGCCTCGCCTGACCTACAAAGAGGTCTGCCTGCCTCGGCCTCGCCTCGGCTCAAGAGGTTGCCTGCCTCAGCTGGACCCTAGGCTGAGGCTAGGCGGGGCATTTGAATACACTGCCCTTGCCATCGGTCCGCAGCCTTGCGCGATAAGCTGCGGCCGCCGATAAACGGCATATCCGAATCCCGCTGTGTCTTTGTTCAGATTTGGAATGGTGCCCCGGCTTCACCGCCTGCCGCTGTCGGCTGGCAACCAACGAAAGAAAAGGCGTAGGAAAGTAGTTTGCGTGCAAAGGAATCAGTTGATTGATGGATAAAATAAAAAGAGAGAAACGGCATGGTCAGTGCGGTTCAGGACTTCCTTCAACCTCTCGATATAGTGGCTGAAGCTAGCGCCCGTTACAGACCGATAGAGCTACCAATACAGCTGCTCAAGAAAAGACTACTTCAACACTTCCGACACCTTTCGCTGCAAGACTCTGCGATGTCTGCAAAGCATCACTGCTGACAAAATTACCCCCGCCTCCACCAGCCGCAGAAAATGCGAACCACCGAGAAAAATTGGGCTGCTTGAAGTAGAGCTGGCCGCCGGAACCTGCACCAAAGCGGCCACCACCACCGCCTCCACCACCGTTCTGCAGGCCGTGATTGTTCACTCCTGTGAGGCCCGCCCCGCCGTTTGTACCGCTTGCGGGGTTGCCATTTGCGGCCGAAATAATGGGGGGACCCGAGGCCCATCCGCCACCCGCGCCGGGTCCACTAGCAGAGCCTGGTTCTCCACCGAAAGTTCGCGCCACCACTCCGCCGTTACTCGACAGAAGAGCCCTTCCACTTCCCTCCTGACCAGCGTCAGGAGGACCGTCAAGGGTGGTTGTTTGTACCAACTCCACGCCTTCTGCATACTGAGTGGAAAGTCCTAGACCACCTCCTCCACCAGCAACAGCGATGAGATTCGATTGAGTATTTATCATCAAAGCCGAAGCGCCACCACCTCCACCAGCGACGAGTGGAGCAGACCCGCCGCGGCCGTATTGACTTTGCCCAGCAACACCACTAGCACCGGCACCACCTGCGATTGCAATGACAGTATTGCCAGGAGACACGGGCAGTCTGCCAACAATGGAACCACCCCTACCTCCAGCTGCGAGTTCGCCGCCAACAACCGAGTCTGCGCCGCCTGTGCCGCCCCCAGCACCACCCAGAACGGTGAAGGCAATTGCGGTAGCGCAGGGCGGGACAACCCAGCTCGTTGACCTAGCATTTGACCCAACGGCAGAAACAGTAGACGTAACAGGCTGAATACTGCAAGGTGTCGTAGTCGACGCCGGCGGGAACGTCGTGACGGTGGTGGTGCATGGATGGACGCAGTCCACCGGAGGGGTCACCGTCACGGGCGGGCACGACGTGGTCTCCGTACAGGTTCCTGGTACAGTTGTGGTCACATCTGGCGGCGTTGTAGTCGACGCCGGCGGGAACGTCGTCACTGTGGTGGTGCATGGATGGACGCAGTCCACCGGAGGGGTGACCGTCACGGGCGGGCACGACGTGGTCTCCGTACAGGTTCCTGGTACAGTTGTGGTCACATCTGGCGGCGTTGTGGTTGACGCCGGCGGGAACGTCGTCACTGTGGTGGTGCATGGATGGACGCAGTCCACCGGAGGTGTCACCGTGACAGGCGGGCACGACGTGGTCTCTGTGCAGGTTCCCGGGACGGTGGTCGTGACATCTGGCGGCGTCGTAGTCGACGCCGGCGGGAACGTCGTCACTGTGGTGGTGCATGGATGGACGCAGTCCACCGGGGGGGGGACCGTCACGGGCGGGGCCGGCGGG
>NW_017387436.1:5564-9470 GCF_001636725.1 Cordyceps fumosorosea ARSEF 2679
GTAGTCGACGCCGGCGGGAACGTCGTCACTGTGGTGGTGCATGGATGGACGCAGTCCACCGGAGGGGTGACCGTCACGGGCGGGCACGACGTGGTCTCCGTACAGGTTCCCGGGACGGTGGTCGTGACATCTGGCGGCATCGTAGTCGACGCCGGCGGGAACGTCGTAACTGTGGTGGTGCATGGATGGACGCAGTCCACCGGAGGTGTCACCGTGACAGGCGGGCACGACGTCGTCTCCGTGCAGGTGCCTGGCACAGTGGTGACGATGCCGGGCGTCGTTGTTTCGCAGCTGTTGTAAGTTCTACTTTAGAATCAGTCTGCCACCCTTACTTGTCAAAATGTAACCACATAAACAGACCGAGTACTTGTAGACTCTATAGTGGCCCCAGAACAAATTATTTTGTATGGCTGCAGCTCGACAATAGCCGTAGGGGTACAACCAGCTCTATGGACAACAGCGGCGGTAGCGCTACCAATTGCCCATAGAAGGATCGCATTCCTGCAGAGTCTGATCATATCTTCAAACAGTGAATTGAAGATTGATGATCACAGAAGGATAAGGTATGACAGTTCGAAGATTGAAGAATGAGCAAGATGCTCGCAAATGTGAGATGAGTTGGTGATTGTTGGTCGAGGTTTTCACCAGCACGAATGGGGCCATATATACTTCTAACATCCTCCTCATATGTGTCCTTGGCCCACGTCTTCTCTCCACCGAATATCAAATTGGAATTCATAGCCAGACTAAAAACAAATACTATGAGATTCAACATCACACAAATTGCACTAGTGAAACTCAATTTACTAAGTTATACTTCAGCTATTTCAGCTGTGGAGAGCCACAGCTGCAAGTGGAAAAGCTTCAAGTTCTGTGTCTTGATGAATTAGCTGAAGTGGGATCCATAGCCAAATTGAAAACAGCTTGGCATGAAAATCAATATCACACAAATCGCGCCAGTGGAACTTAATTTACTAAGTTATACTTCAGCTATTCAGCTGTGGAAAGCCACAGCTGCAAGTGGAAAAGCTTCAAGTTCTGTGTCTTGATGAATTAGCTGAAGTGGGATCCATAGCCAAATTGAAAACAGCTTGGCATGAAAATCAATATCACACAAATTGCACTAGTAAAACTCAATTTACTAAGTTATACTTCAGCTATTTCAGCTGTGGAGAGCCACAGCTGCAAGTGGAAAGCTTCAAGTCCTGTGTCTTGATGAATAAAGTCAAATTTTAGCATGACACCGCATCGACTTCAAGCCGCTGTAATGGCCGGCAGGCTTTCTATCCATACGCGTATGGAATAAGTTAATCCATATGGAGCGTTCCATATGGATTAATTGTATTCCATATGAGATGTCTGTATTCCATACGTATGGAAATACACCGGAATAATATTTGTCCTTCTCACAGGCTGACTGAACGGCGGATTTTACTGGATGACGTCGATGAGTTCGCGGTCGGCCTGCCGATGTCTACAGCTCTTTGTCGCCATTATGACACATTTAGTCACACAAATAGCTTTTCTTCACCCATGCACACAAAAGTACACCTTTCTTGGTCGCAATTTACTCGCACTTATAATGTGACAATAATCCACCTCCGATTTCTCGTTTCACTGCAAGAGTTAGCGGTGCATTTTATGTAGGGTAGTATAGTAGCGAACTATGACGTCATTTTCTGTATTCCATACGTATGGAATAAGTTTCCATACGACGAAAGTTTGGTAATCCATACAGGATTCCTTCCATATGGTGCATGGTGTATGGATAGAAAGCCTGATGGCCGGGTAGTAATCGATTACTCCGGCGCCCCCGTGACTGCCCGTAACCACCGAGAAGGCAATCTAATTGCCTTCTAACTATTCTAAATAGAATTGATTTCCTGCCTTTTGATATTTGTAGAATGACTAGAAGTTATAGCAAAAATAACACAAGGAGTTGAGCTGATCTTCCTTGTGTTCCTATGCCATAATCCTTCCCAACAATTGCTGACAACCCTAACACATGCAATCCGAACTCTCAACTGGTAATTGTACAATATTTGGTTCGAAAGAGAGACCTGGCGGAGATCTGGTTCGGAGTCTGTCCGACGCTCTGGAATTATGGAACGATATTTGTCGGAGGCGGCACCAACAAGCGCATGTACGGGAGAGAGTATCCGTGGCACGCCTGGAACGTATCTCTTAGCGCCATGTACGTTCGCTAAATGCAGGTTCGGAAGGCCATTGTGTATGACGGCAAAAGGCTGAACGGCGAACGACCGACACTAGGTTGAAGTTTGCCGCCATAGCGCGCGCCACAGAGCGCCACTAAAGGTAAACAAGTAGGCTGATTGTAGAACGATACAGCTTATGCTGCGCGAGAAACTCTGGGATAGGAAAAGCCACAAAAGCCTCTTAGCTGCATATGAAGATGAAGTCAGCCATAAACCCTAATGTGCGGGTTCGTAAGGCCACTTTGGTTGACGGCAAAAGGCTGAACGGCGAACGACCGAAACTAGGTTGAAGTTTGCCGCCATAGCGCGCGCCACAGAGCGCCACTAAAAGTAAACAAGTACGGCTGATTGCAGAACGATACAGCTTATGCTGCGCGAGAAACTCTGGGATAGCTGGGATAGGAAAAGTCACACTGTTCTTTCAGCTGCATATGAAGATGACGTCAGCCACAAACTCTACTGTCTAGCTGTTGATACTATGGAGGTAACCTTACTTAGCTCATTGCTCTGTTTCAGGGTTATAATAAAATTTCTCAAGTGAACATACGCTCCCCCCGCACCATTCCACCGGCCTGTCCCCTCACTTATAAATTGTCGTTCAAAAGCGCCTGCCGGCCGAACTCTCTGCTGACGCATATTACATCTGATACCCGACCTTTCAGCAAAATATACATGATGAAGACAGTCGTTGTTCTTGGCCAATTGGCAATCGTTGCTGGCTTCTGCTCTGCGTTGGAGGCCCAGAACATCATCGTCAGAAGTACCCGAACTCTTGAGACAATCACGCTGAATAGTAGGTTAACTCAACTTGTCCCTTCCCAGTCTGCCTGCTTTTATGTACAAGAATTAACAAATCATGAAAGCATGTCTGCCTGCATCGCTTCCGCCTGGACAGTCTCCAGGACAGTCTTCTGGAGGAACTCCTGAACAGTCTCCTGGACAGTCTCCTGAAGAGTCTCCTGAAGAGTCTCCTGAAGAGTCTCCTGGACAGTCTTCTGGAGGAACTCCTGAACAGTCTCCTGGACAGTCTCCTGAAGAGTCTACTGAAGAGTCTCCTGGGCAGTCTTCTGAAGGAACTCCTGAACAGTCTCCCGGACAGTCTCCTGAACAGTCTCCTGAACAGTCTCCTGGGCAGTCTTCTGGAGGAACTCCTGAAGAGTCTCCTGGACAGTCTCCTGAAGAGTCTCCTGGACAGTCTTCTGGACAGTCTCCTGAACAGTCTTCTGGAGGAACTCCTGAACCGTCTCCTGGACAGTACCCTGGAGGAAATCCCTCTGGGAATATCCCCACTTCTTCGCAGCCATCCGAAGCTCAGCCCACCGGCCCTGTCGGTACTGAGCCTACCACAGTTCCTACAGCAGCATCTTCACGGCTTTTGGCGAACTCTTACTGGTGTTTTGTAGTCTTTGGCGTTGTCTTCTTGCTCTAAAGAGTTCTTACGATTCTGGAAGCTGCATTTTCGTGGCAGACGAGAAAATGAGTGTGTAGCTAGCTAAAATATCAAATCTCTGGTATTTTCAAGCAAGTCTAATTTAGTTATCTAGACCAATAAGGACCTCGTTTGTGAAGTTACCAGTATCTGAACTCAGGTACATATATGCGTAGGCGATTACTTGCACATACGTATACCTTGTTCCAGAGCCTAATGTAACGGGCAAGCCGCTTGAGCGGCGGCTGTGCCGCCGAGCTT
>NW_017387437.1:0-9440 GCF_001636725.1 Cordyceps fumosorosea ARSEF 2679
ATATCCTAGTCTAGTTTAATACTTATTAGAACTATTATAAATTTCACCTATCTTATTTCCTTATAAGCGCCCTATACTATATATACGATTTTAATACATTATTTATCTAATACGAAGTTCTAATAGTCTATTCCTCTATATATAGACACATCCTCTTCTAGGAGCTATTACTTTCTAAGTATTATCTTCTCTAAGGAATTAGTAATAATAAAGGGAACTCTTATTATTTTTATACACCCCTTTCCTCTATAAGTAAGTGTTCTAGGTGGGTAACTATAAGTGGACTATAGCCTTACTCCCCCTTTACTATACTTCTATCTATTATATTTAGGTCACTACTACTATCTAATAATACTATTACCTCTTATTCTTACTAGCTACTACTTTACTATAGCTTTATTAGTTATTTATATTTAGGATAAAAGTAGTAGTAAATATTATTCTATTTCCTATTTTTCTTCTAATTAGTGTCTCTTTACTAGGCTATTATTTAGGTATATTACTATATCTTTACTAGCTAGTAGCCACCTTACCCTTACTCCTTTTAGTTGGCTATAGTGCTTCTCTATTATATAGTTAAAGGCCCTATAGATTATATAGTCTAGTATAGTATAATCCTACTATAAGTGTTTAGCCCTATATTTAAAATAACCCTAAGATGTCTCCTTATATTCTTACTACGTCTTTATTAAGAGTTAGTAACCACCTTATTAAGACTCTTCTATTACTAATATAAGATATAATCACTACCCTATCTCCTTTCTATTAAGACACCTACTATTCTTTCTATATTCTCTATATAGGACTCTAGCTACTTCTATATATTTAGTACACTACTACTACTTATTACTATTTAAATTTAACCACTTAAGCCTTCTAGTACTAAGGTAATATAAAAAGTAAAGGGTAATAAGTCTAGTAGCTCTATTACTACATTTTCTATATAGTAAAGATACCTCCTTACTAGCTTATTACCCTCTTATTTATACTTTATTATCTTATAGGTGGCTTATTACGTCCTTATATTAGTGTCACTAAGCTCTTCTTTATACTAAGTATTAAAATTCTCCTAAGTGAACCCTTAATAGCTCCTATATAAGTTCACTATAAAGAAGCGGGCCTATTACGTCTATACTTCTCTTTATAAGCACTATATAATGTATATAACCTTCTTAATGTCTTCTATATAGTCTTCTAAATATACCTAGAAGTGTGTTTATAGTATAATAATAAAGTTAATATATTCTTAGAATAACTTTATACTAAATACTATACTAAGTAGTTTTATTATTACTATACGTTTTTTATAAGGTTACTCCTTTAAGAGGGTTTCTAATTCTAGTATTACTATAATATATTAGCCTTTTATTACTTATTTATAGTACACTATAAGTTATACTTATTTCTACTCTTCTACTATGTATTAGATACTAATTTATATCTCTTCTATAGATATTATACTAATAGCTATAGTTCTAATACTATCTATTAAGTCTAATTAAATAGGGGATAGGACTTATACACTACTTATAGTGTGTTCGCCACTAGGTCGTAAGGAAGAAGTTATCTATTTAGTTATTATACTATAAGTAGTCTAGCTTCCTATATACTAGGTAGTAGTAATAATCCTATAAGGTGCTTTACTTAGAGGACTCTAGTTATATAATAATCCCTTTTATATTTTTTATAAAAATAGAATTATTACTGCCTCCTTATAGAGAGCTTAGTGACAGCTCACTATTATATAGGTGCTTACATGCACCTAACACATATAATGTAGGGGCTCTAATAGGTGCCCTAATAGGACCCTAACAATAAGGCTGTTGGAAAGCACATCCGTGCCGGAGTTTTGCTTACTTTTGACACAATCTCCCGATGGTTCCTATGGCTGGATGCCGTTCCGCGCGAGTCGCCATCCTAAGATTTTTTACAATGCGAAGCGTCTCCCAAGTAGGAGACGCATCGAAGCAACCGCGATCAACATCTATCTAAGCCATCTTGCTCAGCTTTGTTGCGAAGCAGCGGCATCCGCTGACGAGATTCTGGTTTTGGATCCCGAAGCGCTTGTCATGTATTTGCATAACAGAAATCAGCATAATGGCAATGGAGATTTGGCTTGTCTTTTGAAAACGATACCGGAAGTTCGCTTAGTCCCTGGAGAGTGGCAAAATCGATGTGCAGTCATACAATGGCGGGCTAGCTTGGCTGTATGGCGAAGGCAAAAAGATCAGGGCTTATTCTAATCATCTGATCCTTCTAAAGGATGTATAGAAAACCCCTCCGAGTTGTTTTTTTAGAACTACCACTGTATACTAGGAAGTTTCTAGTATAATAACCTTCTAGCTTACTATTAGTTTTACCATTTTCACAACACTTACACTATTAAGAATAGCTAGACTACCTTAAAAATAAACATCACCCTATACAAATATATAACAAATAAAACACACTTCTAAAAGCAAAGATCTTCAAAAATATATAACTAGTACAATATCAACTTCACAATACATTAATCTTCATAACCATATAACTAGACGCCTATCGACTTAATGTTTAGATGGCCTTTCTTAAGCATAGTGCCCAGCCTAGGCATTGTTAAATTCTTCCTAAAGCTAAACTATTGCTCCATAGACACCCAACTCATAGTTATATTTAGTCATTTTAGTCCATTAGCACTCTAAATCCAAAGATGATACCCTCAATCCCCTCTAAAGGCCAACTCTCGTAATAGGTGCTGTATATGCTCGTCAGGGCGTAGCCGGCGTGGTTGACCGATATAGGCACTCACCGTGGCGTGCGTCGGGCGGCCGTACGGTCCGTAGACGTTTCCGAGATTGGTGACGAACTGCAGCTGACCGAGCTTGTGAATGGTGACAATGGATGATTGGAGTTGGAATAGAAATCAAGGCGAGATCGCGGCCGTCTTATTCGCCTCCAGTTCTGTCTTCTAAGTTGTAGACGACTATATTCGCAATCATCGTCTCACTCGTTCGGGCCGGGCAACGATCAACACGACCGCCCATTGTATCTCGCATAGTTTCCGTTGCTTCTCTGCTAGCATTGTAATCTTCGTCTGGCAATTGACTGCTACAACGTTGCTTAGACTAAGTGACGCCTTTGGCACTGAGGCGGTGAGCACGGGCTCTTATCCGGCCTGAGGAACAAGCAGAACTGCCAATGAAGGCTGTGGAGCAAAATGCTGTGAATAGTGGACGTATGACTATTCTTAGGCCGTACGAGCCCGCCTATTCTGGACAAAGGCTCTTGCAATGCTTTAGCATGTCTGTGTTGGTCGTTTCTTAACTGACAAGTATTGTATCTGACCCTTGCGGGAGTTGTAAGCAACTACGGCTATGTGTGTTTAGATTCTACAACTTAGCTAACAACTTTAAGATTTTTTTAAAAAAAGAAAAGAAAATACCATTGCTCTAGAAATGCAGCTCTGTCTCTTTGATCGCAATGTGATAGACGTACATCTTGACGAACTGCTGTTGTCTAGACCTTCATAATCGATGCACGCCTTGCCAGACGTGCCAGCCGTGCCCCTCTGTGCCGAGTCATATACGCAAAACACGATTGCGCCCTCCCAGAGCTCACGCGCCTCTGTCTCGAGTCATGAAAATTGCACCATTTGCCATAGACCGGAGCGATTGCACCTATTGACTTTTCCGTCCGATGATGGCGCAGCGTTCCTGGGCGCGCGCCAAGCAGCCACATTCACCTATTACGGGCACGGCAGACGCCGAGACGGCCAAAGTTCTTGATGCCAAGGCGGGTTGAGTTTGCATAGGGCAAAAGCAGATTGAAGAGTGAGGCATTGGCGGCACGGCAGTTCCTGCATCCCCACGGGAGTTGAAACTCCGTGACGAGGTGAGAGTCTGCCCCGTCTAGGTGAGGCCGCGTGACCCGAGCGAGGGCCATTTGTCCCTGACAGCACGTGCGTTCTTCTATTTCATTATTGGACAGCAGTTTGCGTTCGTATTTATAGCTGCTTAAGCGCCTTGCTCTGAAATGGCAGTATTTCTCCGGGAATGCCGAAGATAGCCCCCAGCTGGTTGTTTTATTGACGTTGGGTCTCTGCCTGCAAACATTTGAATTGATAAGACAAGGGAAAGAGACCGCACTTTGGCACTTACAATTGAGTGTAGAGACATCGTATGGGAATGTTTACTGAGAAACTGTCACACTTGCCCACAGAACGAAGAATTGATTCAGTTTCTAGCCGCTGAGGGACGTGGCTGATTAGCAAGTTCGTTTCATTACTTGTAAACCCCAGATACGAAGCTTAAGGTCGGAGAAGGAGGAGCCAACAGTCAAAGCTCGAGTAAATGGTTTTTAGGGGCGAGCTGTAAATCATGCGTGCTTTCGTGTGAGGCGTCAAGGCTCTCATAGTTGGTCTTGCCAGACGCCACTACGTAACCTCGGTCGGTATTTAATCGAAGCAAAGCTGTCTGCTAATGAAATCTCCCCTGAAAAGACGGGTGTATTCGCTGGTCGGCGAGTGCTACACACTTATAGATCGAATTCAATCGGTGATTTCTTGCCAGAACAGGCCCCGACGAAGGGATAATGACGAGGTAAGATCTTGCTGAGATCGATTGGTCAATTATCTAGCTAATGATCACCCGTCGCTATAAGATGCGATGAACAACCCCTTCCTCCATGGTCATCAGCGTTGAACACGGGCGGCTGTTGGTTTGTCCGTGACGAGGACCAAGTTGGTCTGTTTCACGGCACAACTCGACTGCCGGCGGCCGATTGCTAGTCCCAACGCTCGCTGCTCCGCAGAAAGAAAAGCAAAATGAGAATAGCCCCTTTTTTCTGAATATGGGGTAGCCGATGACTGCGTTTAAACATAGCCAGTTTCTCTTCCCTGGTGTCCTATGTAGAAGTCATGCATTACACAACAACGAAATGTACATCTAATGGCAGAAAAGAGTAAGAAGCAAAAGAGCAAAAGTAAAAAGATAAAAAAGAAACATACAACAGCCGGTGTTCGCTGGTCGTCACCGACCCAACTACTAATCTGCCGATTAACAGCTTGTCTATGGGGGAGCAGACGGGACCCCGAATTCTCTGTTATCTATGGTCGTATGTATGAGTTCAACTATAAATTTAAGCTATAATGTACACGCCACACTGTGTAAAGTTTTCTAATCGAGCTTCAAGCAAATCGTACTTCGTGGGCTAGGCATCTTTAACCTATAACTATATAGTAAAGTAAAAGCAATATTACTATCTATAGGAAATAGAATAATAGCTAATAGCCTTAAATAAGTTATACTTTATATATTTATATATTATCTCCTATCCTTAGTAGGATAAGTAATACGACCCCCTTATATATAACTACTTCTATAACTAAGCCTACCTCTAAGAGTGTAACTTACTTTACTATCTCCTCACCCACCCTTAGAGGCGATAGTAGAATATAGTTAGGCGATAGTGTGTCTTTATATATATCTATAGTAGCTAGATAACTCTCCTATATATCCTTAAGAGACACCTATCTTCTAGTAGAAGGTGTAGGCGTCCTTTCTACTTAATCTATTTTATATAGGCTAAGTATCTTTACTTATATAATTCTATTAGTCCTAGGAGTTTCTTCTTTAGGTAGTTATATACTATTATTCTTAGTATATTAATAAGGGTATTACTAATACCTATTATTATCTATAGATAGTCTATTATCTATAGGTAGTTATTAAAGTCTAGTATTACTTTTATCTTATTTAGTAACACTTTAATAAGTGTATACTTAGTAGTCTATTAATACTAAAATATAAATACTTTAATAAGTAGGTCTTTTCTATACTATAGTAGTATATATACTTTATATAGTTAATAGTATTTAAGGACTTTTTATTATTATTATACTTCTATAGTATTAATAATAAACTAGTATATAATTTTAATATAAGTATTAATAATAATACTCTTACCCCCTAGTTTAGTAAAGTATCCTTTTTTAAACTTCTATAAAATATTTATAAAAAAGGTTCTAATTAACTCTTTAAGTACTATATTTTTATATAGTAATACTAATAGTATAACTAATTAATAGACTATAAGCTTATACTTAGTTATTATTAAGTTTATTTACTTTATTATTATTTAAGTCTATAAGCTATTAAAGTACTTTAAGTATATAATAGTTTTATATATAAATAATCTAGTAGAATTAAAATCTATAAGTATTTATATATAGACTTCTACTACTAGTTTCCTATATTCTACTATCTTTATTACTATATAGTAAAGCTACTATATAAAATATATAGTTTATTATAGGAGATAGATAGAAAACCACTTTAGTTTCTCTATAATCTTCTTAAGTAACTCTAAAGCTTCTTTAAAATTCACTTTATTTAGTACTTTTATTATTCTAATAAGTAATATAGTTATCTCTATATTATACTATATAAAGTGTTTTAAATATAATATAGAGCTATTAGTAGATAATATATTAAAGTCTTATAAAGAATTACTACTCCCTCTAGAAATCTATTCTATTATACTAGAGTTAGAGGTAAGTCTCTCTAGTCTATTACTATATTTAGTAGGATTTTATATTAAACTAGTTACTACTAAACGCTTACTAAAAATATTAAAGTTAGTAGTTAAGAGTAAAGCTTAGTAGAACTTAAACTCTTATTAAGTATTTATAATATAGCTATAATAACTTTTAATAGTATTAATAAGCTGCCTTAGGATATTAACTTTATTTAAAACTACTTCTATAGATTAAAGATATACTATTATACTTTAAAACTAGATCTATAAAATTAATTTACTAACTATTATTAAGGACTAGCCCTATAGCTATTATAAATAGGTGTTAATATAAGGTTAAATTAAATCTCTTATAGAGGGAGAAATAAAGAGGTTATAATAAAGTGGCTACTATATATAAGGGGGAATCCCCCCCCTATTAGCCTTATACTTTAGACTACTAGACTATTAGTCTAGTTAGACTATAGTCTAAGCTCTTATATAGCCCCCCTATTATAGTTATAGAAAACCCTTATATAGTGCCCCTTAGGTGTTATAATATTACTCTCTATTAGTTATTTTATTTAGAGTCCTTTTTATAATAGTTTTATTTTTATTATTTATTTTTTATATATACTATTATAGAGGGTATTCTTTTAGATTAATAGTAGTTTATTATTTATTCTTTTTAATATAAGTATTATATTAGTATATACTTAATAGTCTCTTTTAATCCTAAAGAGAGTACTACTTTATAGATAGTTCTTTATTAAGAGGTTATAAAAGTAAACTAAAAGTAAAGTACTAGCCCCTACCCCCTTTTATTAATACTTAATATTATTTTATTTCTTTTTAAAATTCCTTTCTCTTTAAACCTTTTCTTTTTATTATTATTCCTCTAGTAAGTAACTTTATTATATCTTTATTCTTACTCACTCTTAATTATTATCTACTATTCTTTATTTATATTCTAAATCCTTTTTAACCTTAAATAACTTATATTATAATAAACACTACTACTATATTACTATTATCTCCCCCTCCTAAAGGGAATAATAAAGTTAAACTAAAAAACTATAAGGGTTTATATTATACTTAAAGTAGTATCCTATTATAAAGTAACTTTAATAATAAGTAGTAAGACTTTATTAAAGAGGTTTAGTTTCTTTACTTTAACTACTTTTTATTAATAAGGATATATTTTACTTTATAATATAAAATAACTACTAATAGTAATTATACTTAGTACTTTATATATAAGAAGCTTTATAATAAATATTTATACTTTTTTACTATAAATCTACTTTTTTATTAACTTATTTATTATATTACTTTTTTTATTATTAGTTAAAAAGTAATTAAAGTTACTATAATAAGTAAAATAAGTAAGTTAAGCTTAAAAAAAGTAAAGTCTACTTTTATTATAGTATTAGTACTTATTTAACTCTATAATATTATAGTCTACTTTAAAACTAACCTACTCTATACTAATATTATTAAAGTGCTTACTACCTTTACTCTTATTACTACTTAGGATACTAAGTCTACTATATTAACCCTAGTTAGTACTTAAAATACTATTATCTTTAAGGGTAGTAATAGTTATTATAGTACTAGTTAGGACCTTATATTAATAGTGTTCTCTTTTAACTTAACTCTATCTAGAATCTATAGTAAAATCTAAGCTTTGAATATAAGTACCCTTACTACTATTACTATACTTTACTAATAGTATTCTAGACTAACTATTAGACTAAGGCTAACTACTATTATAAACTTAATATAACTATAGTTACTTTTAATACCTATCTTTTTAAGAGTATAATAGTCTTTACTATAAGCTAGTAGATACTATATTAGGCCCTTAAGGCCCTTAATATAATAGTGGCTTAATCCTAATCTATAATTAGTTTATTTCTTAAGTAGAGAGTTAGTTTAAATATATAAGTGTATATAAGTAGTTATTATAGTATAAGTTATATTAAAAAATATCTCCTAATAGTAGAACTATCTTAGATTAATTAGTAGAGATTGAGATTTAGTCTAACTATCTACTAGAAATCCCCTTCCTTATATATTTATCCTATCCTTTACTATATTCTTAGGATTACTCTAGATTATTAGTAATCCTTATAATCTAATACCTATAGAATTACTATTAGCTTACTATAATCTATAGTAATTTAATTATATAACCTTATATCCTAATTAAGTAACTTATAGGTTCCTACTTAGTTACTTCCTTAGACTACCTTCTAACTACCTTATATATATTCTTAATTTATAATATTATTCTCCTTTTCTATTAGTTTTATCCTTAAGGCTACTATATTAAGTCTTTTCTTCCTTTATTCTATAGGTTTATTTTTTCTCTCCTATATTATTATACTTTACTATATTTAATTATATCTTTAAGCCCTACTTTTTAAAAGCTAAATAGTGTTTTAAACTTACTACTACTATTAAGGAATTTAGTATTAAAGTTATACTTTATTCTTTTTATTATTCTTAAAAGCTCCTTTATAAAATAATAAAAAGTGTTTCTTATTATAAAGAGTATATTTATTATAGTTACTTTTATAATAGTTTAAATATATTAGTATTTTCTTTTAATTAAATTATTTTAGAATCCTAATATTTATATTATAAAGAAAAGGAAGTTACTACTCTCTTTTATTATCTTTAATAAGAGTCCTTTAAAGTATTAGTTAAATTAGAATATTTATAAAAATAATATATATCCTTTATAATTTAAGGTTTTACTATAGTTAAATATAGTCTTTAGTTATTAAATAAGCTTAATAAGTCTAAAAGAGTTAAATTAAAAACTATAATTAAAGTCTAGTCTAGTCTAGTCTTTAGATTATATAAATATAGTAGATTAGAATATTATTTTTTTAAATTTATTATAAATACTTAAGAAAGAACTTAATAAGTAGAATACTATT
>NW_017387438.1:0-9339 GCF_001636725.1 Cordyceps fumosorosea ARSEF 2679
AATAATATAATATATATATATAAAAGTAATAAAGGTATTAAAATATATTAAATTTAATAATTCTTAAAGAAAAAGAGGAAAAAAAGTAGGAAATAGGGCCTTAAGGGATATTTATCCTTAATAACCTATACTAGAGCTAGTAAAGTGGCTATAAGGTTAAAAAATAAAAGTAAAAGGCTATTAAATAAGGAGAATAAAGATATAAGAACCCTATACACACATAGTAAGATTATATTACACTTATAGTAAGTAGTAATAAGGCCTTTTATATTTAAACTAAGAAAGTAATAGGAAGAAAGTGAAAGTAAAAGACATATTAATAAAAGGAATAAAGGAGAAAGGAAGGCCTAGTAAAAGAATAGTAAAAGAGTAGTATAGAAGTATAATAGTAGAAACCTATTCACTTTAAAGATAAAAGAAGTAGTAGGAAGAAAGTAAAAGTAAAAGATATATTAATAAAAGGAATAAAGAAGAAAGGAAGGCCTAGTAAGAGAATAGTAAGGGAGTAATATAGAAGTATAATAGTAGAAACCTATTCACTTTAATAATATAAAAGTAGTAAGAAGAAAATAAAAGTAAAAGATATATTAAGTAGAAGAAAGAAAAGAAAAAGAAGACTTAAGTAAAATATAATAACTATATAGTAAAGGAGAAGTATAGTTAAATAATAAAAAAAGGAGGACTAATTATAAAGTGAGTATAAACTACTAAATAAATAGTAAAAGTGAAATTACTAAATTATATATAAGGAACCTATAAAGGTCTAGTATATTTAGTACTACTATATATATACTTAATAATAGGCGCACTAAGGATAGTGTGTAGGAAGGAAGGGCAGTCTATTAGGGCCCTATTAGGGCACCTATTAGAGCCCCTATATTATATATATTAAGTGTATATAAGTATCTATATAATAGTAAGCTACTACTAAGCTCTCTATAAGGGGGTAGTAATAATTCTATCTTTATAAAAATATAAAAGGGATTATTATATAACTAGAGTCCTCTAAGTGAAGTACTTTATACTATATAACTAGTATATTTATCCTTTATACTAATATTACTCTCTTTACTTAAATAACTACTATTATTTATTAGTAGTAGTTCTATATTTCTTAGGTTTAATAAATAACCTAGTTTAGTCCTAATCTCCTCTATAATATTACTAATATAACTTTATTATTCCTCTATAAATATTATACTTAGTTCTTCTTTAGTCTATACTCACTTTAGTTAGTATACCTACTAGTAGAGTTTATAATAGTAGTAACTAATAGTTTTATACTTCTATTTAGATTATTCTCCTTTATTATAACTAAATAGTAAACTATTAGGCTTACTAGCTTCTATTCTATAGAGATACTATAGTACCTCCTTTAGTATAGTCTTAATATACTAACTATAGTAATCTACTTTATAATCTAAACTCTTATATAGTAAATTAAGAGCTTTAGTCTTCTACTTTACTACTTTATTATTTAATTATTTTTTTTATTTCTTTTATACTAGTAGACTAAATAGAATATATTATTATATATATTTAATAGAAGTTTTTATTATATTCTATTTAAACTAGTATATTTTAATATATATTAATACTTTATTACTATATTATATATAATTATTAAGTATTAATATTTAGTATAATTAAACTCTTTTTTTATATATAAAAGTATATATAGTTAACTATAATCTAGATATTATTATATACTTTTAATATTAATAATATTAAATAGTACTATATAATCTATAATCTCTTTTAAATCTTATCCTTTAATACTATATATATTATATAAGTATTAAACTATTTATTTAGTAGGATAGTAGTATAGTAGTCTCTATAAAGTATTATTTTATACTAATTATTATAGTAGATATACTTATTTATTATTATAAATATTATTAGTATAGTTATATTATAGAAGTAAATAGTTATAAAACTATAAATATATAAAAACTAAGTAGTCTAGTTTATTATACTAAGTAAGTTTAGTTATATTATATATATATTTAATAAGTGTATTTTATCTAACTTCTTTATTAGGTAGTTACTAATTATATAACCTTACTTATTAAATCTAACTATTCTAGTTTAATTAATTAAGTAATTAATAGTCTATACTTATTAATACATTCTTACTATTAAAGCTTAGGCCACTTTAGGTAGGGCTATATAAAAAATTAGGAATACGTAGGGTCCTAATATTAATAACCTATAGTTATAAATAATACCTAGGGTCCTAATATTAATAATAATAGCTATAAATAATACTTAGAGCTATATAACTTTTTAACTAGATCTAGTACATCCAGTTAGTGTATTAGTATTAGAGCCTTAAATCTATATAGTCTGAGAGCATCTATCTAAGCTGTGTAGATTCTATAAAGACACTGTGTGGACTCTAGAAGGCGATGGCTAGCTGTGTAGGCGAAAGTGAGGATAGGTTGGCTTGTACGGAAATATATAGGAAGTCGTTTAGGGGTTTAAGTTTCTCCTAGAAGTCCTTAAGAAATATAAGCAGCTTATATACAGGATACTTAATTCTAAGCACTTAAGGATTAATATTAATCTAGGCTAGGAAAAGCTTAATAAATACTACCGCCTGCTGGATAAGACACTAATTTACTATACCACCTTAGTGTTATATCCGCCGTTTTAATAGGGCTATTTTAAGAATAAGTAGAAAGATTATCCTAACTAGGTGGTTAATATAAAGCAAACGGCTTTAGAGGTTTAGGAGACGCAATACTACCGCCTACGAAGAGTGCTAGGTTGTGTTGCTAAAAAGACCTACGGCTAAGTGGTAGAGCAAGTATTATAATCCCTTCCATGCGTACTATGAGCGTACACGATCTATGTCTGGGCCTAGTGTGGCGAAGGAGGAATTAACTGGCTCTCGCTGCTTTGATGGAAACGATAATGTAGATAATGATGTAGACGAGCTCGAATTGTGGCAGTCATTGTGGGAGGACGTAGACGGCGATATCCTCGGCTCTCGCGGATGGCGCTGGATGTTCTGACGATCCACGTTATATCGGTGGAATGCGAGAGGCTGTTTTCGGCAGTAGGGCGGATGGTGACGCCTCTTCGAAATCGGCTCGATGCTGACATCATTGGCATGTGCCAAGTGCTGCGGTCATGGTTACGTGAAGGGGTGATTGAAGATCTTAATGATCTGCTTGTTCCTCCTGACTGATGCGGTGACGCGGCTGAAGTCGAGTCGGAGGGCGAGACGGAAGAGAATGAAAGCAGAGGCTATATATTATAAATCAACGTCAATTTATATCAACTCAACTCAATTAGGTGTCCCAGTTGATCAACGCCCATTGAGGCTCCCAATTGACTAGGTCAACTCAACGCCACTGGGCTTTGCAGTGGATTGAGTTGAGTGGTGTGCAACCTTGTATAATATATTCTTGTAATTCTATACAAAACATTACCTCGGCGCGCTCGGCACTCCGTAGGCATCTTGATGGCATAGGACCCTGTGCTCGGATCTCTGCATCTTAGGTATCTATACCTCGGAAAGCATTAGCCATTCTAGTTTGGCTATTTCGAATGTAACTAGTTTAGGCTGAAGCAGAATGACGAATAGTGTAGCTAACAACTCTTGGCTGCTACTACTAAATTCTATAGAAACAAGTGTGTGCGGGGTACAGTAGCTGCGGGAGACACTAGCTTTTACTACAATCCGGTTCCTTTCTTCATCACGTAATCGTCTCCGTTAGGCTAGTATGGCGCGATTTAAAGTTACAAAAGGGAATAGTTTCTATACAACTTCTATCCCTTAATCGCCTGATTATGTAAACTAGAATAGATGTGTGGGGTAGAAACGGGATACGCACGTTATACGGCTCGATTTATTTTTTTGTATCCCATAATCATTCTTTGTGGAAATAGTGTGGCTGGAGCTAAAGCTTCACCAGGCGTAGCTATATACAGCTGCACCTCTCAACCACGCCGTTGCGCAAATTAGAATCGTCTCTTCAGTATCTCTTGCCTATAAATCGACAGGAGACGAAGTTTACAGAGACAGGATGTCGACAATGCCAAAGCCTTCCGTGGTACTCTATCTGCTCTCGCTCGGTGCTCTCCTCGCACCAGTGCTTCACAGTGTCCAAAGTGGCATGTCCGGCTTGATACTGGACAATGTGCACTCTGCGCATCCGGTCTTGCCAGGTACTGATATTCCGCTGCGGACTAGCTGGACTGGCCTGGCTCTTTTGGATGTCAACTTTTCTGTCATGATTTGCGTCTTTTACGTAATTCTCGACCCTCACAACCTGAGCCTCTTCATTCAAGGGGGGCACTTTTTTGGGCTTTGGATGGCGGCCTGGATCTTGGTTTTGCTGGAGTCGGTGCCGAGTATTAAAGGTTCGACTAACACTCGTCCCCCGCGACGGAGCCGAAAATATGTGATATGGGGCTTGATTATGGAGTTCATGACCGTTGCATTTGGTCTTCCGGCATGGTGTGCTTCCAACCTACAACAGTCTCCAATCGAACCTCGCGCCGCATCCTCACCTTGCTCGGCCTCATCGTTAGACATTGCCGAAATCAAAATGCTGCCCTGGTCTTTCGTCCTCTCTACCGGAATCCCAACATTTCTTATGTTAATCTGCAGGCCGGATGCTGAAGCCGCATTGTTTTCTCAGCAAACCTGGATTTTACTTCGCCTCTTCCACCCGCTTCTATTTGCGACTGCGCACGGTCTCCTCATTACCAAGAGCCAAAGAAGTCGCGAGCAAAACTGCAGTCGACAGGAAGACCCCGGCACGGAGCAAGCTCGCGAATTAAACAAACTTTACACCGTCGCCTTCTGGATAGCTGCCATACCGCACTTGCTAGTGATATCAGGTGTGCTGTTCGCCAAATTCTTCCCTCGGCTGCTACCTGCACCGATCGTCGCCTCCTTATCGGTCGGTGCCTTGTGGCCTGTCGCATCTATATGGCGAAGCGTCTTTGTGAAGGTTGAAAGTACCCAGCAGGGTGTCGCCCTATTTATGACTGCGAATGAGATAATCTCCACCGTGGCGTTATTAGTGTGGGCTTGGAACAGAGGCGGGGCTGCCATACCAAAATCTGGGAGAAACGGCCAACAGAGTCTAAGAATCGGTTTCTGGAAGGCGATTTTCCTGGCTAGTATCTTCGGACCGGGCGCTGCGGCTGTCGCCTATGTACAGCACCGAAATGCAGTGCTGCAGCAGATGACTCTGTCAGACAACAAAAAGAGATAGCTGTGTGGGTGGTGTTTAGTTGTTAAGTAAGAATGCCATTTTCGTGGCAGCCATCTAATAGGAGACATAGGAATTTTAAAGAATAATATACACTCAATCCGTATACGGTTTCTCCTGGGAAACGTTCTCGTATATATAAATTTATATAGAAATAGGAGTATTAATTCATTATTTTATTACGCCCGGTGGCTTCCTGCTAATAGGGCTCACTAGCTATGTCTAAGTAACTCTTTAACTATTCGCCTTATTCCTTCTACTTATTCCTGTCGTTCTCTGATCGCTTCCACTTTATCACTCTATCCTAGTAGCTCGCGTTCTACGTTATTTACTACTAATAACTAACTAGCTTAAGGGCTATTCCCTAAGTGTTTAGAGTCCTATCTATAGCGACTAAAGCGTCGCTAGTTATGTTGTTATAGATATGGCCGTATAGTATGATAAAAAAAGCCTATTCTAGTTCTTAGCTTATTAATTACTAAACCTTACTGTGGCGAGTGTATATTGTATTATTACTCGAATTACCCCTATGTTTAGTTTATAGTTTAGTCCGTCTAATACTAACTTTCTATTACGAACGCATAGGATGCATAGGTGGGGCTAAGTGAGTTAGACTAAGTTAGACACACTAGTACCTAGAATAGGATATAAGGTTATATAACCTAAGAAGTAATTAATAGATCACTTATTAATTACTATAATTAGAAAGATTAAAGGATAAATAAATAATCTAATAATCTTAATAATATAGTAAAGAATAGAATAAATATATAAAAAAGAGAATTTCTAGTAAATAACTAAACTAGATTTTTACTAATTAATCTAAATAATAACTCTACTATTAAGAGATATTTCTTAAAATAACTTATATTATAATAATAACGGCTATGAATAATACCTAGGCTTAGAAATTATAACTCTACCCCCCCTGCTATTCTATAATCCCTCTATACACGTATCCGAACTGTAGTAGAGTTCGATTTCTCTGTGCTAGTAGGGTTTCTGCTTTATGGTGTCAAGTCGCTGATATTAGCTTGGTTCGGGCGTTTCAAAACCAACTGCCGGCATAAACTGGTCATCATCTCTCAGGAGACCTAGCACATTTCTGATGTTTGTTCGCAAGGATGCGGCGAGGGCTCGTGCTGACTTCTCAGAGGGATTGCAAGCCTGGTCCATGATGCTTTGAAATGAGTCAGGTGAATCTAAGTAGCCGAATAAGCTGTTTGAGGACGTCCGCTGCGCTGTAAGGCAGAACGCAGCCGGGAGGCCCATAACTCGTTCGACGGCACTGATATTGTGCTGGGCCACTTGAACAACGATTTTGATATACAAGTCGCCCTTGATGGGCGGTAGGCCGCTGATATGAGTGAACCCCGGAAAATTCTCAAAGAAGCCGAGGACATCATGCAGGCCGCTCAAGAACCGCTGGACGTGAACAAAGATGGAGTTGTATACCTGCAGCAGTTGTATGTGGCCAGACAAGCACATGAGCACGACCGGTGTGTTCAAAGGCGATGAGCTGTGGTCCTGGATCGGCGAGATGATTTGGTTGGCAATGGCAGTCAATTCAGATGTACTCTCCAGCGCCCGGAGGAGAGGGTTGGCCTGCAAATCCCCGACCTTGTCAACACATGAATAGAGGAGATTTGGAGGGGGAATGCCCAAAACGAAAGTATCTATGTGCGAAAGCTGATCGGCGATGCCCTCGTTGAGGCGAGCAAGCCGGGTGAGGACGTTGCTCGAGCTGAGAGACGGAGCCGGCAGTCTATTTGCGATGTCAAAGGCGCTGCCAGGTAGAGATTGAAGCTGAAAAGCAGGGTCAACGCAGAAAACCGGAGTGTTGGTACCAGGCAGAGCGGTGAGCGACTTTGACGCCGGCTGCTCTCCACCACGCAACTCATGGAGATCTGCGTCCTTGGTGAAAGCGCCTGGGTTGGGACCGCCGACAAGGTCTGAGAATGCGACAGCGTCGTTAGGGAATCTGAGATCCAGAGCGTTGACGATGGCGTCCGGAGTCTCGCTGCCGGACACTCCCTCGTCGAAGAACATGTTAAACAGGTCGGAGTCCATAGTGAGGGGGTTGTGGAAGCACTCGAGGCTGCCACTGCCGCGAGTCGGCCGCGATGCAAATTCCTGTGCCGATTTGGTGGTGGTCCTGGGCTCTGGTGCCGGAACGGATGCGGGAGACACTTCGGGCGCAGACCTGGGTACCGTGACAGATACAAATACTGAATGCCGTGGTCTTCGGGATCCCTGCTGCTCGTGAGTGCCGTTGGGGCTGATGTGACGACGCCCCAGTGGCCTCGGAGCCCCCATTACACAGGGTGCGCTAGCTCGGGCACAACGGACGCAGGGTCCATCGCCTTGGCCTTGCGATCGCAAGCATCGCACCTTGTGCTCTCGACATCGGTCACAAGCCGACCGCTTAGCAATGGGCCGCCGCTGGTGTTGCTGCATCGCAGCGATGGTAGTCAGTCACAGGGGTAATTTCAGTGATACGGCCTTGTTTGGAGGAAGTCCCCGAACAAAGCGCCTGGAGTATCTTTAATCCGCCCCGCATCGTATTTGCGTCAGCCGATAGTACTCGAGGTAGGTACCTCAGTGAGTTCAGCTAAGGGACCTGACCCTTAGATTAGGTTACCCTACTGTTTTTAATATACACTATATATTTTAATATTATAATATTTTAGATTAATAAATTATTATAAATAAGTTATTAATAAATTACTTAGTTTATTATTACTATTATTATTCTTAATAGAAGAAAAGAGTTAGTTAATTCTTTTTTTTTAATTAGTTAATAAATAGTTCTAAATAAATTATTAATTAGTTACTTACTTTACTATTAATAATCTTAAGTAAGTAGGGGGGGTATAGTTAGATAATATTCTAAAATAGTAAGTAATTCTAGATTACTTTTAAAGTAGTTATATAATTATATAACTTCTATTAGTTAAAAATATTTTAAAATATAGTATAATATATATATAATTATTTATATTATAGAGTGTATATATTCTAATACTAATAATAGAGTCTATTATACATAATACTAGTAGATAATAAGTACTAATAATAGATTTTAATAGACTTTATAATAAATATCCTAGTTTAAACTAAAGATAAATAATAATACTTAATAGTAATTATAGATTACTTATTAAAGTATATTTAATTAGAAATAATAATATTTATAATAATAAAGACTTATATATACTAGTTCCTTAACTACTAATAGTAGTACTTTAACTTCCTTATAGTAATTAGAAATAACTAAGACTTTAATTAAATAGAATTACTCTAATATATAATATATTTACTAATAGACACTAAGTAGACAGTTTCTATAGTATTTTACTTATAAAATAAAAGTATAGAGTAAATAAACTAAAAAGTTTAAATAGCTATATAGGTCCTTATTTTATTCTCCTAGTATAATATTATAAATACTATAAGACGTATAAGTAGGGCTAAGAGAAGTAAGGTGAAGGCTTATTACACTAGCTACTAAAAGGATAGGAGATTATATAATCTCCTTAGGATTAAAGACTTAAGCTATTAAACTATTAATCTAAGAATAGGATCTAAGGGATTAAGGGTTAAGCCTTCTAATCTAGAGTTATAGTAGAAGGATAGATAAGTACTTAAAGAGGAGGTATTCTTATAGCTAAGTAGTCTAAATCTCTACTAATTAATCTAAGTAATAGTTTTACTATTAGGAGATATCTTTTAATATAACTTATATTATAATAACTACTTATATATACTTTATATATTTAAACTAACTTTTTACTTAAGAAGTAGACTAACTATAGATTAGGATTAAGCTACTATTATATTTTAATTAGTCCTATTTAGTAAGTTACTTTTAAGATTATAAGTAGTTAACCTTTATAATATCTACTACTAGTAGTAAGAATACTAATATAGTAGTAGTAGTTATTAATCTAATAGTTATAAATACTAATTTAGTAACTATAGTTATTAATCTAGTAGTTAAAATTATTAACTTTAATACTAAAGTTAAGTACCTTTATATATAGTTAGAGGAAATAAAGCTTAAAGCTACTATACTACTTAAACTAAAAGTAATAATACTAAAGTT
>NW_017387439.1:0-1093 GCF_001636725.1 Cordyceps fumosorosea ARSEF 2679
GAATAGTTACTACTTATATAATAGACTATAAATAGCTTAAAAAATAAGAATATAAAAATATTACTTTTTAAAGTAAACTATAGATATAACCCTATAATTAATATATATATAATATAGAAAGTAAATACACTAGTAACTATAGTGTATATAATAATAATTATAGAAATATAGAAACACTTATAAATAGAATAGATATTTTTATAGAATTAAATAAAACACTATATAGATAAAAAGAGATTACTAGTACTAATCCTAGAGAGGGGAGATAAAGTTTACTTTATCTATAAAAATATTAAAATAAAATAATCTAATAATAAACTTAACTAGAAGAAAATTAAACTATTCTTTATTAAATAGAAACTATTAAAAGTTAACTATAAACTATTATTACTAGAAAGAATAAGAATATATTCTATATTTTATATATTATTATTAAAGATTAAAGAAAGTACTAAGTAATATAACACTTACTATAAACATTACTATTAAAGATATAAATAAATATAAAATTAAAAGGATACTTAAAATATAAAGTATAGAAAAGAATTATTATTATCTTATTAAATAGAAAGGATACCTAAACTCTAAAAACACCTAGGAACTAGTTAAGAACCTTATAGGATACTTAAACCTACTTTAATAGTTTAATAAGTAGTATTCTATATATTAAGTTCCTTCTTAAGTATCTATAATAAATCTAAAAAAATAATATTCTAATCTACTATATCTATATAACCTAAAGACTAGACTTTAATTATAACCTTTAACTTAACTCCTCTAACTTAACTCTTTTAAACTTATTAAGCTTACTTAGTAACTAAAGACTATACTTAACTATAGTAGAACCCTAAGTTATAAAGGACTTATATTATTTTTATAAGTATTCTAGTTTAACTAGTACTTTAGAGGATTCTTATTAAAAGTAATAAAGGAGGGTAGTAGCTTCCTCCTCTTTATAATATAAATATTAGGATTCTAAAATAATTTAATTAAGAGAAAATACTAGTACACTTAAACTATTATAAGAATAACTATAATAAATACACTCTTTATAATAAAAAACACCCTCTATTATCTTATAAGGAAGTTTTTA
>NW_017387439.1:1237-9177 GCF_001636725.1 Cordyceps fumosorosea ARSEF 2679
ATAAAATACTATTTAGTTTTTAAAAGATAAGGCTTAAAAATATAATTAAATATAGTAAAGTATAATAATATAGGAGAGAAAAATAAACCTATAGAATAAAGAAAGAGGAGACTTAATATAGTAGCCTTAAGGATAAGACTAATAGAGGAGGAGAATAATATTATAAATTAAGAATATATATAAGATAGCTAGGAGGCGGCCTAAGGAGAGTAACTAAGTAGGAACCTATAAGTCGTCTAAATAGAATATAAGATTATATAACTAGATTACTATAGATTATAGTAAGCTAATAGTAATCCTATAGATATTAGATTATAAAGGATTATTAGTAATCTAAAGTAATCCTAAGAAAATAGTAGAGAGGTAGATAAGTACTTAAGGAGAAGGTACTCTTATAGTTAGGTAGTCTAGATCTCTACTAATTAATCTAAGTAATAGTTCTACTATTAAGAGATATCTCCTAATATAACTTATACTATAATAACTATTTATATATACTTATATATTTAAACTAACTCTCTATCTAAGAAATAAACTAACTATAGATTAGGATTAAGCTATTATTATATGCGGCGCTAAGGGCATTATAGGCGAGTAATCTTAGTAGTATAATATTTAGAATATACGTTTATAATAGGCTTCACCTAGATAATAATACTCCTATTAAGTAATAAGCGTTTCTATTAGACTAGACTAGTATATTAAAACTAGAAGCTCGCTTGAATTTTTTAGCTAAGGAGTTAGTAAGACCCACTACCCTCTCTAATTAGCTAGACCCCTAAGGTAGGCAGGTATATAGGGTAGGTACTTAGGTATATAATACCTGAATACTATAATACCTGGTTTTATAGTGAAATAAAAGCTAGGGTTCAGCTGTTTTTTTTTCTAACAGCTTCGCCTATTTCTTTCCTATCCTTTTTATTTCTGTCTTTTCCTTTCCCTTATTCCTCTTCTGTTTACCTCCACAATAATCACCGTCGGCATAATGCTTTAGTGCTCGTGCTCCGCCCACACACCTCCTAGTCGCTTCTAGCCATACATATTGTATTAGTGTATGGATGTTATATATAAAACCACTGTGGGAGGCACGAGGAACCGTTAGTTGACTTATCCTAGTTAGCTATTCATCCTATGAATTTTATAACGTTGTATTATATGGCTATAAGCATGGATTCATTTTCCTTAAGATCACACTTTAGAGCTCTGCATAACGCTTCACAGCCGCTAGTAGTGATAAGTAAGGAAGAAAAAAACACACCCCCCCCCCCCCCCCCCCCCCCTCCCCCCCACCCCCCCCTTAACAATGTATTATGTAACTAGCTAGCTAGGCATCATCTCGGCCAACTAGAAAAAGCCGAAGCCTGGCTGAGTCCGACACTAAGGCCATCGAGTGCTGCCCCCGTCACCGCACTTCCTTTCTTTCCTTTCTATCGTGGTTTCACGAATATATAGGACTATATAGGGTTGTAGCTTATCTATACCTTAACTATAGTTCATCTAACCTTAATATAAGGCGGTGGTAGTAGAAAAAGGATACTTAATAGAAGATACATTATATATATAGAGTACCTATATCTCTATATATTCTTATATAGTATTCTTTATACTAATAATATACTTTAAATTTAAATAGTATTAATAAATTAAATAAATAAATAAATAAATAGATATAAAAAGTAAAATATAACTAAATTTTTATAAGCTTATATATAGAATATTAAAAGGATATACCCCTAGTACTCCCCCCTTCTTTTTTCTTTCTTCTTATAATATCCTTAAATTTATATAGAAACCTCTAATATTTAATTATATATTAAGTATATACTAATATATCTTAGTAGATTAAGGACCCCCCACCTACTTACCCCTACCCTAATAATTAAGTAAGAAATTAATAGATTCTAAGTATATTCTTAATATATACTAAAAGATATAATAGTATATATATATAAATTTTAATTAAAGTAAGTTACTTAGACTTAGAATATTCTTAGTATATACTAATAAAATTAAATAGAGTCTTTTAAAAGTGAGTAATATTAATTACTATACTATATTTAATACTAGACTTATCTAGTATACTATACTTTTAAGAATAAACTAGGTATATATATAGAATATAAAGATTAACTTATACTATTATATTAATCTTAGATAATTTAATAAATGTTATATTATATTAGTATATATAAAGTATATTTTATAAAAAAGCACTTATAACTATTTTTATTCTAATTAATTATACTTATTATACTTAGGTTTAATTAAATAATTTAATATAGTATATACTAAGAATATACTTATTATAATAAATACTAAAAGTACTAATATTAGTTACACTTATATAATAAGTAATCTCTTTATCTAAAAATAAGACTAGTATATTATAATAGTGGCTTAATCCTAATCTACAGTTAGTCTACTTCTTAAGTAGAGAGTCAGTTTAAGTGTATAAGTGTATATAAGTAGTTATTATAGTGTAAGTCACGTTAGGAGATATCTCCTAATAGTAGAGCTATTACTTAGATTAATTAGTAGAGATCTAGACTACCTAGCTATAGGAATACCTCCTCCTTAAGTACCTATCTACCTCTCTACTATAACTCTAGATAGTTAGATTATTTACCTATCCATCGATTATTCTAATTATAGTGATTAATGAGTGATCTATTAATCACTTCGTAGGTCACGTGACTCTACGTCCTCTTTAGGATACTAGTGTGTCTAACTTAGCCTAACTCACTCAGCCCTACCTATACATCCTATGTGTTTATAATATATATACTTAGTATATATATAATCTTATAAAGTTAATATTACTTATATAATAGACTATAAATAGTTTAGAAAATAAAGATATAAAAATATTACTTTTTAGAGTAAATTATATTTATAATAATAATAAATAGACTCTAAGCCTGATTTTTAAAATTTTATTTTTTATCTTCTATATAGTATTCGAAATTATTAGGATACTAAAGATAACTATACTCTTTAAGGAGCTCCCTTAAAAATTTACTAGAATTTAGAAAGAATAGCTTTAGGTTATATTAATAAACACATATATCTTTATAAATTTAGTAGCCATTCCTACACTCTAAGAGTTCTAGAAAAGGGAAATTAGTTATTATAGCCTTATTACTAAGTGTAATACTATAGTCTTTCTCTTATTTTATAAATAAATTCTCTTCCTTTATTATAGGCGTTTCTTTTATAAATGCTATTCTATTCTTAGCTAGTAGTGCTTTTAGAAATTGTTCATTATTATACTTAATAAAGCTATAAACGCTATTAGCTGTATTATACATTTTTAGTATAACTAGGGTAGTAATAGCCACACTATCTACTTAAGTTAGGTGTCTACCTTAACCACTTTATAAAATAGAGAGAAAAATTAAATATAGAGTGAATTTAAGCTAGGGTAAGAAGTAGCTGCTTATATCCTCTTATAGTTTTATTAGCTTTACTCTTCTCTAAGAGTATACGTACTAGAGGGATAAAGGTGCATTTCTATATACTATATAGCTATAGTTAATAAAAGTTCTTATTTCTACACTAATATGCCTACTCTAATTTGTTTCTATTACTTAACGGCTTTCTAATAGTGAAAATAATTTACTAATCCTCTTAGGCACTACTAGGTTAGGAATGGATATAGATAACCTACTCCTATAATATCTAAGAGCTAATATATAATAACTATATAAGTAGTAATATCCGACTCCTAAGTGTAATATTATATTTTAATAGGGTTAGATAATTTCTAGTACTAAGGCAGAATAGTAGGCTGTGTTATAGGAGTGCTCGTCTTTAGTAAGGTTAGGAATAGAGTGGCTTATAGGTTTCTCTATACCTTTAACTATACTATAGCTCGTAAGTTAGTCTTTCCTTTATAGCTAAAAGCTAGCTTTAAACTAAAATAATTATAGTATTATATAAGAGTATAAGAAGGGTTTATAGTATTAAGAAGCTAAGTAATAGTAATAACTTTAAAGGGTTCTTTTCTAAGTATAGTAGTTACTAATAACGGATAATATAGAAAAGAGAAAAATACAAAAGCTATTCTACCTAAACTTAAAACTCTCCCTATATAAACTTTAATTAGATAAGAAAGTATTATAATAGTTCTAGTCTCCTTATAATATAAAGTGGCGTTAGTGTGTATATAATCACTATAAAGCAACTGTATATTAGTACTATCTATAAAGAAACTTAATAATCTTAACTACTTTCGAGTATAGGCTTATAGAAGGGTGTGCCTTTATCTAGTTCTAAGACTAGCTTAGGAGAGTAACCACTAGAAGTTGCCTGTTTTTACTAGGTCACTTGGTTTCTGCCTTTTAACATTAGTCACGTTAAAAACAGCCCTATAAAACTAATAATAGCGCTACTATTAAGTGAAGAAATCCGAGACTAGATTTTTTCTATACTAAAAAAAGGTTTCTTAACTTAAGATATTGTCTCTGTGAATCTATATAGCGCTTAAACCGTCTAGCGTTTTAAATAGCATTATAAACTGCCTAGAAGCAAAATGCCGTAATAAAAAACCCGCGCTAGGTGGTATAGCCGAATAACGCCTAAAATAAAGAAGTACTTATGTGACCAACTGACTAACAATCCTAAGTTATATATAGAAGAGATAGTATAGATGTTACTAGATAAATTTAATATTAAAGTTTCACTAAGTACAGTCGTCCGAGTTTTAAAGGACTAGCCACGAAAGAAAATGCGTTATATTGCCTAACAGTAAGATAAAGATCTTTAAGACTATTATTTATACAGACTTATAAAACTCGACGTCTAGTTATATTAGATTATTTACTTTAATGAGGCTGGCACTAATGCTCTTAGCTGTCTCTAACACTTAGGGTGGGCGCTAAAGGGAAAAACACCTATTAAGTATAATAAATTAAAGCGCAGGAGACAATGGCAGATACTACTAGCCGTTACGTAGGACGGCATCCTCATGTATCGGGTATACTAAGGCTTAACTAATAAATTCGTAATTAAAGATTTTATATCCGAGCTTCTTCACTTTTACGAACCATTTCCTAGACGAAACTCAGTCATAATTAGGGATAATGCATCTGTCCATCGTTCACTAAAAATCCAGCAAATGTGCGACGAGGCGGGTGTGAACTATACGGAGCTATCGCCATATTCTCTAGACTTTAACCCGTGCGAGGAAATTTTTACTAATCTTAAGACATTTATTAAGAAAGTATATAAAGAGAACTAGGAGGTTATAGAGTACGATTTTAAGTTCTTTCTAGAGTAGTGTGTTAAGGTGGTTAGAGATAATAAGGACTTAGCTAAGCAGCTATTTTATTATACTAGAATTCCTATTATATATCTAGAATAAAAAATAACGCGCTTTATTAAACTCAGCAACAGCCGTACGCAGGTCCTACCTATAAACAGTATATATATAAGCTTAGTTATATAGGAAAAATAAAGTAATAAAATTAATAAAATTAATCCTACGTTTAACTTCTTTATTATATAATACTTACTACTTTCTTATATCTCTTTATATTCCTAACTATATATAAAGCACTACTGCACTTAATATTCCCCCTCACTATTATAGTAACGACCATCTAAGGATACTCTTCTATAGAGTTTAACTTAAAGCACTACTCTCTAGCAAACTTCATTCTAGTCTCTAATTCTACTCTATTCCTATTACTTTACACTTTAGTTAGGAGGAAAGTAAAGTACTTATTAAGCTCTTTAGTAGGATCACCCTTAGAGTTATTAGATCTACTTAAGATCTATTTAAAGATGTGTGAGGGGATTAGACTAGTAATATTAATGTTAGTAAATGTTTCGCCCTCTTTTATATTATCCTTATAATAGTCATTAATAGCCTTAAGATCTTTATAATACAGCTTACAGTGATTCCCCTAGTGATCTACTAGACAATATGGCCCCTTTTTATAGTATTTAGCTCTATAGTGATTGCGTTTATAAACGCGATTCTAGAGGCCTAACTTAACGACTATCTTCTCCTTCTAGACTTCACTCTAGGTTTTTCTTTTCTTCTTCCTAGATTATACGCCTATAGTAGACTAATTAGTAACTTCCTTATATATAAATTCTAGGGAGAATATTATCTTCCTACCTACCTTAAACAGAATAGTAAGACTTTTAAGGTGCTGGTTAATAACACTCTATCTAATGTTATAGCCTAACACCTTATCTTTCAGGCTATAGCCGCGTGTATTCTTAATTAATATAGTGACGATAGTCTCTTCGTATGTATATTCTTATCCTAGAAGTCTCTCGTCACTCACTATAGTACTCTCAAGCTGTGCTTGGAATGTTTCCTTCTAGAAAACACTTAGAGTAAGGATAAGATCATCCGGCTGATCGTTTCTAGTAATCGGCCGTCGTCTAATATTTTTATGGAGGGACACTTTCCATACGAAATCGTAATGGATATAGACTGGATTACTTCTATCATATTGCCTGTCGGCCTCCTAGTCATTCAGTCACAGCAGTAGGAGTCGATTCGTAGGCGTTATAGTGTCGGCTTAGTTAGGCTCTTTAGTGGGGGTATTTACGCTAGGACTTCTGGTTCTTCTAGGGGTTCGAAGATCGTAATTATTATTAAAATTCTTAAAATTAAAATCTTCTATATCCATCTAGTCTCACACAGTATATACTAATAGTAACACTAATAAAGTAGGTAAGGAAGTGTATTACTGAGTGGGTGTAGTGCGACCGGCCCTACTACTGACCGACCGACCCAGCCAGCGACCGACCCAGCCAGTGGCAATATAGACACTATAGTCTCTATACTAGCTTCTATTAATTTCTATAGGTTTCTATAGTTAACTTATTATCTTATACTTAAATCACTATAAAAATATAATTATTTTACCTAGAACTAGAAAAACTAGAGTAAAATAGTAGAAATTTATAAGGTACTTTACTTAAAAGACTCTAGTTATATAATAATCCCTTTTATATTTTTTATAAAGATAGAATTATTACTACCTCCTTATAGAGAGCTTAGTAGTAGCTTATTATTATATAAGTACTTATATATACTTAATATATATAATATAGAGGCTCTAATAAGTGCCCTAATAGAGCCCTAATAGACTACCCTTCTTTCCTATACACTATCCTTAGTGTGTCTATTATTAAGTATATATATAGTAGTACTAAATATACTAGGCCTTTATAGGTTCCTTATATATAATTTAGTAATTTTACTTTTATTATTTATTTAGTAGTTTATACTTACTTTATAATTAGTCCTCTTTTTCTTATTATTTAACTATACTACTCCTTTATTATATAGTTACTATATTTCACCTAAGTCTTCTTTTCTTTTCTTTCTTCTACTTAATATATCTTTTACTCTTATTTTCTTCTTACTACTTCTTTATCTTTAAAGTAAATAGGTTTCTACTATTATACTTTTATACTACTCTTTTACTATACTTTCTTTTCTCTTTTATTTTTTTTATTAATATATTTTTTACTTTTACTTTCTTTTTACTACTTTTTTATCTTTAAAATAAATAGGTTTTTACTATTATACTTTTATACTACTCTTTTATTATTCTCTTATTAGGCCTTCTTTTTTCTTTTATTCTTTTTATTAATATATTTTTTACTTTTACTTTTTTCTTATTACTTTCTTAGTTTAAATATAAAAGGCCTTATTATTATTTACTATAAGTATAATATAATCTTATTATATATATATAGGGTTCTTATATTTTTATTCTTTTTATTTAATAGTCTTTTACTTTTACTTTTAACTTTATAGCTATTTTACTAACTCTAATATAGGTTATTAAGGATAAATATCCCTTAAGGCTCTATCTTTTACTTCTTTTTCTTTTTTTCTTTAAGAATTATTAAATTTAGTATATTTTAATACCCTTATTACTTTTATATATATATATTATATTATTTTTATT